>NC_061849.1:18861706-18869206 GCF_019202785.1 Penaeus chinensis
TTTTGATGATTGTGTTGGAAGAAGTACATGTTTTGATGATTGTGTTGGAAGAAGTACATGTTTTGATGATTGTGTTGAAAGAAGTACATGTTTTGATGATTGTGTTGGAAGAAGTACATGTTTTGATGATTGTGTTGGAAGAAGTACATGTTTTGATGATTGTGTTGAAAAGAAGTACATGTTTTGATGATTGTGTTGGAAGAAGTACATGTTTTGATGATTGTGTTGGAAGAAGTACATGTTTTGATGATTGTGTTGGAAGAAGTACATGTTTTGATGATTGTGTTGAAAGAAGTACATGTTTTGATGATTGTGTTGAAAGAAGTACATGTTTTGATGATTGTGTTGGAAGAAGTACATGTTTTGATGATTGTGTTGGAAGAAGTACATGTTTTGATGATTGTGTTGAAAGAAGTACATGTTTTGATGATTGTGTTGAAAGAAGTACATGTTTTGATGATTGTGTTGGAAGAAGTACATGTTTTGATGATTGTGTTGGAAGAAGTACATGTTTTGATGATTGTGTTGGAAGAAGTACATGTTTTGATGATTGTGTTGGAAGAAGTACATGTTTTGATGATTGTGTTGAAAGAAGTACATGTTTTGATGATTGTGTTGGAAGAAGTACATGTTTTGATGATTGTGTTGGAAGAAGTACATGTTTTGATGATTGTGTTGGAAGAAGTACATGTTTTGATGATTGTGTTTGATAAAGCTGCTGCTGATGATGATGATTATGAAGATGGTGATGAAACTGATGATGATAATAAATACGAAGTGATGAGAATGGCGATAATCATAATAATAAAAGCAACAATACCAAAAATATGTATCTACTGTATTTCCCATGCGTACACGGGCATTCGAAAAACATTCAGCAAAATATCCATCCCAATCCAGCCGCCAGAATCCTACAAAAGGGCGACGTTCTCTCCACACACACGAGACCTTTAAACCCCCTGCGCCTTACAGTGAGCCAAAGACTACAAAGCACGTCGCCGAGCTTCTCCCAAAAGCGAGATTCCGAACAGGAGGCGAACGCGCGTAAGTATGCCTCTTATGCCTTTGAAATGCGCACTGAATGGAAACCAGAATGGGCATCGAGCGCGTGTGAGGCATTCCCGCGCATGATTTTGCACTTCAGCATGGCATTCGGAGTGCATAAGGGCACGGGGGGGGGGGGGGGGAGACTTTCACAACGATTGCATGAATTTCGATATTTTTCTTGCCCCGCCCCCCTTCCCCCTCCCCCCGGCCTTAAAAAGTGCGCAAGGTGATGGCTAGCGAATCCCTCCAACGGCTTTCGCGAAGAGACGTTTTGCTGATCATCGATGGTCAATATCATTATAAAAAATTATATTTTACTCCGACGACGCTTTTTTGTGGTTACAGGAAAATCGAAAGTGTGTATTTAACGGCTGGATTGCTACATTCTTAATGTTAAATACTTTTTAAGTGAAGTTCATTCAGCAATTATAAACCATTAATCCAATAGAAAAAATATATATTTATTTTTCTATTACATACACATACACACACACACACACACACACACACACACACACACACACACACATACATATATATATATATATATATATATACACATATATATATATATGCACATATCATACATAATACACACATTATAGATTATACATAACACACACACACACACACACACACACACATATATATATATATATGATGCACATATATATTTACACAGGCACACAAATTAATGGATAACAAAGATCTAAAAATCTCACACTCACAAATTTATTTATATATGCACGTACATATGCCCAGACAAAGACCGTTCTCGTTTGCAAGAGACATTTTCTAACACACACATTATCCGGGTTTAGTTCCTGGTGTCCGACCTCCTTACAAACGACGTAGATGTATACATATATATAAAGCCAAAACAAACGCAGGCTGGGAAAGGACAATTTCAAATAGTAAGACCCCCTTCCTCCTTCCCCTACCCCCCTCCTTCCCCCTCCTCCCCCCTCCCCGGACCCCATGCATATAATTTTCTCCAAAGAGGGGAGGTTTTACACTTGCGAGCATTTTCCGCTTCGCTCGCGCCGCCCACGTCATCGGTAAATAAGTAAGATTATGAGTAAACTTTCGACGTCTCTCTGTTTTTTTTTCTCTCTCTCTCTTTCTCAAGGACGAAAGAAATTTTTTTTTGAGATTATGGTGGTTGCAATGTTTTCATGGTGATCGAGCCGTCCACACCCGCTCTGTAGTTTTCTTTATCTTGAGCGCCCATCTTGTGGATGCGCTCTCTCTCTCTCTCTCTCTCTCTCTCTCTCTCTCTGAGAACTCTCTCTCTCACTCTCACTCTCTCTCTCTCTCTCCCTCTCCCTCTCCCTCTCCCTCTCCCTCTCCCTCTCCCTCTCTCTCTCCTTTAGCCGGAAGATCCTTCGCTGGGCGGGTACTCACGGACCGAAACATTAGTACATAGGGATAGTTTTCAGCTGGGCGTTATCTGTAAATATTTTATTTTTATATTTCACTCGTATCATCATTAATGCTGCGACTATCATCATTTGCTAATCGACTTCATGCAGGAAATCTGAAAACGTCACTTGTATTTCATGTTTATACTTTTCTTATGAGCGGAATATATTAACAAAATGTGTACAGCAGAAAACTGCGTAATATCTCAAATTAGTAAATTAATGAAAAAGTAAATAAATTAAATAAAATAAAAAGGCGAAAGAATCCGTGAAACATTTCCTCTGTCATATACTGATGTGTCTTCTACGAACCCTGTCACTATTTCCTTAAAAACTCAACCCCTGCCTGTTCTTCCTAAATAAGCCACTGCATACCAACCGCCACCAAATTTAATCCAATCGGAACAAAACGAAAGCGAGACCGTAATCCAGCCCTCTCGAGCGCTCATGACAAAAGGCAAACTGTCATGCGAACTTTTACCGAGCTCGTGACGTCAACGCCAAAGACAGAACAGCAAAGGGTGAGTAATCGAGCCTCGTGACTGGAATCGACCCGCAATCAAGGTTTTATCTGATTTGGGCGTTTCGATGTAGAAGAAAAAAATCTACTCTCGACTTAATCCCCACGACGCGAAATGGCAAGCGGTTGCCCGACGCCTTGCCACGCTCCCGCAGAGGAAGGGCACTGCACACTTCCCAGATTTTATTTCTCGCAAATTCTCTCTGTCTCTATATGCTTTTCTTTTCCTTTCTTCTTTTTATGACTTTATTTTTCTTCCTTTCTTCCTCCCTTCTTCCCTTTTTCTTTCTCTGCGAGCCCAATATTCGTCCATCCATTTTTTTCTTTTCCTCTATTTCATTTGCTTATAAATTAAGCCAAATCACACATAAGGATGAAATCTAACAACACACTTACGAAATAAATAACGAAATTATTAACCTTTAACTTAACACACAAAAAAATTCACACAACCTGGCCGATTTCCCCAAGACTAACCAAGGAGAACATTGAAAGGGGACAAGAAGAAGGGACGGCCAACGAAGGAGGAGAGGGGATAGAGAAGAAGAAACGAGGAAGGAGAAGCAGGGAAAGATACATAAAAATGGGACAAAAAGAGAAGGGCAAATAAAGAGGAGAAAGACTGATTAAGGGAAGTGAAAAGGGCTAATGGCATGCAAAAAAGGACAAGGAAGAGAAAGGAAGGAATAAGGAAGGGAGAGAATGCTTGAAGAAAGGAAAAACGAACAAGCAAAATATGAAGACCAAGGTTTTTGAAACACAAAGGGAAAATGAAAATAAGAAGTACAAACAAAGAAAGAATAAAAGAATAAGTAGAAGAGCAGCTGAAGACACGACGCAGGAATACGAAGGACAAAGAAGGCCGGCCGAGAAGGCGCAGAAGGAGACAAGGATATACAGCTCGTAAGACAATAGACGAACAAAGCCATCCTCATAGCTGTGGCGTGTAATCATGCGTGGCTTAATCCTCCTTCCATATTGAGAGCAACGAAGGAAGGGCGAAGCATAGGGCCAGATTAAGCTCGCTGGTTCAAGGATCGACCCAGCAACGAGATCCGGAGGTAAATAAGGCATCTGCTATCCCCCTTCTCCTTTCACCTCCTTTCACCTCCTTCTCTCTTACTCTCTCTCCCTCATCTGCCATGTCCCTTCCCCTCTCCGCTGCCCCATCTGCAACCACTGTTCTCTACTCTCTTCTCCATCTATGTCTCCCCTCCCCCTCTCCCTCCCTCACACCTTTAATCAAACCTCCCTCCCGTGTTCAAAATCCTTGTATCCACCCTGCTCCTTTCGCTCTGCTCGCCCTCCCTCCCGTTCTACTTGCAGCGGGAGGAGCCGGGCAGCGCCTGAACAAAGGAGATCGCCCAACGCCCTCCTTGTAAGCCGTCAGGACGAGGATCCTTGTGTGTGTCAGACGATGAAGGAGAGCGAGGGACGGGGTTTCAGGACCTCCTGCTACTCTCGCTGCTGTTTTCTCCACCCTCCCCCTCCTCCTGGCATTTTTTTTTTCTTCCAGATTTCCTCCTTCCATTCTCTCTCTTATACCACTAATGTTACCTTCATCACCTCTACTAGCCATCTACTGCTTCATCGCCATCGGCATTTCCATCTCCAATCCCACCTCCACCTCCCACTCCCTCTCCCTCTTCCACCTCCATCCCATTCTTCCTCTTCTTCTTTTCCTCTTCCTCTTCCTCTTCTCCTTCTTCGTCTTTCTTTCTCTTTCTTTCTCTTTCTTTCTCTTTCTCTTTCTCTTTCTCTTTCTCTTTCTCTTTCTCTTTCTCTTTCTCTTTCTCTTTCTCTTTCTCTTTCTCTTTCTCTTTCTCTTTCTCTTTCTCTTTCTCTTTCTCTTTCTCTTTCTCTTTCTCTTTCTCTTTCTCTTTCTCTTTCTCTTTCTCTTTCTCTTTCTCTTTCTCTTTCTCTTTCTCTTTCTCTTTCTCTTTCTCTTTCTCTTTCTCTTTCTCTTTCTCTTCTTCCTCTTCCTCTTCCTCTTCCTCTTCCTCTTCCTCTTCCTCTTCCTCTTCCTCTTCCTCTTCCTCTTCCTCTTCCTCTTCCTCCTCCTCCTCCTTCTCCTCCACCTCCACCTCCACCTCCACCTCCACCTCCACCTCCACCTCCACCTCCTCCTGGCCGTCATCCTTCACGCTCCCCGAGCATCCTACTCCTCCGTCACGACCTGTCAGCGCCTCCCAGGTCAAAGGTCGGATCTTCTTCACTTCGCTTGCACATTCACCTTCTCTCCTTCTCCCTTCTCTCTAAGGCCACTCGGCAACACAGAGAGAAGATACAAGGAAGAACAAGATTAAAAGGAGAGATGGTTGAGATGGTTACAGATACCTGATACCTCGAGGCGATCGATCTGCATCGTCGCAAGATAAATCACGTGTGAATGACAAAAGAGTCTGACTTCATGCTTATTTGTCTGTGTGTCTAATTCTCACTCTCAATCACTCACACACTTTTATTATCTGTATCTGTATCTCCCTCTTTCTCCCTCTCCCTCTTCCTTTCTCCTTCTCTATGTCTCCGTTTGCCTGACTGTCTTTCTGCGTGTCCGTGTCTGTCTGTCTACTACTTATTTATCTGACTCTCTCGTTTCCGCTCTCCACACTCCACCCAAAAGGCGTACACGTCTTGCTTGCGCGGCCGTTTGGGTGCTCAGAAAAAAAAAAAAAAAAATCATAGTCTTTACGCCCGACGACAAGCAGCCTTTCAACCCGTCTTTACGAAGCGCTACATATCTTCTTAATACAATTGTCCCTGTCTTACCCTACTCGCTCTTGTCTGTTAACATCTGCGTTAACCACAGAGGACCAATTGGACTCAACACGCCCCCCCCCCCCCCCGGGCTTATCCTGAGTGCTCCTACAACGCCCTTATCTCCCCAACCTAAATGTATCCCGTAGGTGCATTAGCGGCGCCGCGGACACACCCGAAACCCACCCCCTCACCCCCACCCATGTACCCCTTCCCCTCCTTTCTTCACCCCTCCTTTCCCTTTCCTTCCCTTCCCTTGGTCTCCTCTCCCATCTTTCCCTCCCTACTTTTCCCCTCCCCGCCCCTCCCTTCCTCTCCCCTTCACTCCCCTCCCTTCTTTTCTTCTCTTCTCCCCTCCCTTCCCTTCTTCTCCCCTTCCCTACCCTCCCTTCTTTTCTCCTCCCCTCCCCTCCCTTTCCCTCCCCTCTACTCCTCCCCCACATGCAGGCGACGACCCCAGACACACTAAACTCATATCCTGGTCCACATTCTACCACCTCTTTGGGCCTTGCGACGGCGTGGGTGCCGCTATGCAAATCAGGCTCCCCCCCCCCCCCACACACACACACAATAAGTCATGTACGATATATATGTTTCCAGAAATCTGACGTGAACGTGCTTGAGCTCCACTTAAGCTATCTCTTTTTGCTGTTTTTTCTTCTTTGTTTTCCTTCTTTACTTTATTCGTATTACTATTATCATATTCAATATTATCATTATTTTTGTTGTTATGATAATTATCATTAGTATTCATTATCATTGCCATTATCTTCATCATCCATCATCTTTATAATTATTATCTTTTATTATCGTTAACATTATGATAATAATAATTATTATTATTACTATTACTACCAGCATTATTATCATTATCATCATTATTATCATTATCATCATTATTATCATTATCATCATTATTACCATTACCATCATTATTATCATCATTCGTCTTCATCTTCATCTTCATCTTCATCTTCATCTTCATCTTCTTCTTCTCCTTCTTTATCTTCCCCCTCCTACTTCTCGTCTTCTTTACTGACGCAAATCACCTTTGCAGAAGCAAACCTTGAATGCAGTTCCCGGAAACATCCTGCTTCTATCTGATCTAAATATCTAACTGCCGTTGGCTTTTTCCCTCAGTCTTCCTTCTTGTGATGTATCTCCTGCTCGGAAGACTAGCGTATCGCGGGCACTTTTTTCCCTTCCGATGACGCAATCACGGGCGACGAGGAAGTGGATAGCTCGTTTAGAGTAAGGGGGGAGAGTAAGGGCGATGGGGAAGGAATGGAGGGATAGGGGGAGGGAAGGGAAAGAGAGAGGGGGAGAAGGGAGAGGAAGAAGGAAAGAGGGAGAGAGGAGAGACGGAGGGAGACAGAGGGAGAGGGAGAAAGAAGCAAGATATACACTTCGCTAAGTCGGCCTAACGCCAAGTCGCGTCTTATGTAGAGGACTTTTTTCCGTTTGTTTGCAAAATCAACGTTGCAACGACCTCGGCTGATGACAGCGCGTGCCCTCGGTCACACCTCCGGGTTGCTGCTCTGTTAATTAACTTTTGCGCACGACAAAGACTCTGGTCATTAAATATACGATACCCAATCGATTATCAAGTCCGTCAAGTCTTAATGGATACAAAGCGAAATTAAGGCAAAGCGATTATAAAATGTAAAAGGAAGTCGGTTAATTTAATTAGCTATTTCTTAGATTTACGGATAATGAGTGCATTATATCTTCACGGGTATCTTATTGTAATATCCC
>NC_061849.1:18871706-18881706 GCF_019202785.1 Penaeus chinensis
GGTTGCTCGAGCCTCTCTTGCAAGACAAGAGGGAGAGAAGAATAGAGATAAATATAAACTGATACACACAGAGATTGGGAGATACGCTGTAGTCTATACGTCAGGCAGTAATGCGACGTGTAAAATCCACATTAAAACAAAACAAAACAAGAAATACATACAAAAAACAGTAAGGCTAATCAGTCTAAACTTAGCCTTTACTTAACGGGAAAGAAATCGGCCCCTGACCACTTTTAAATCGATAATCGCTAACTAATGGATCCTAACAAAAAAACACAAGAAAAAATGTTCACAAGAAAATGCCCCTCTGTCGTAAAAGAAAATTGAATGAAAACAAAAACTGCAGCCGTGGTCAGTGTCCCTCGGAGAGACCACGAAAGACGAAGCTTCCTCCTCAGACCTCCTGTAGGAAGACCCAAGGAGTGATTATCGCTGAAACTGGACGTGGCAGAGCGAGGGGGGCAGAGAGAGGATAAGGAGGGGGAATATGGGTAGGGTAGGGTAGGGTAGGGTAGGGTAGGGTAGGGGAGGGTAGGGTAGGGGAGGGGAGCGTAGGGTAGGGGAGGGGAGGGGAGGGTAGGGTAGGGTAGGGTAGGGTAGGGTAGGGTAGGGTAGGGTAGGGTAGGGTAGGGGAGAGAGACGAGAGGGAGATGGGGGAGGGGAGGAAAAGGGAGGGGAACAGGAGAGGAAGGGAGGGGAGCAAGGGGAGGAAAGGTGAGGATATAGGGATAAAGTATGTTGGCACAACACGCGACTAATGGTCACTACAACGAATAAAAGGTCTTTTAATCTCCCCCATTCGTCTCTTCTCAGATTTTTAATATTTCCCCCAACTACTGTAATAATATAAAAGAAAATGTCTATGACAAGCAAACTGCACGAGGTTCGATATCTCGTGAGCGCAGCCTTGCCTCGTAATAATGAAGCCATCAGTGCCCAGGCTGTAATTACGGCATCATCCCCGCATTAAGAGTGGCTACACTCGACCACGCCGAAGGGCCTCGCCACAGCGGGCTGTCGGGCCTCCATTTGTCATGGACCGTCGCCGCTGTTCTTGGATTTTTACGCGCACGCAAGATAAGGTTTACCCGGTGATAAGGCTACGTGTATGCAACATGGGAGACAAGCCTATCAACACATGTAAAATGCTAAGTACACCCACTCGTTTTCAAAAGCACGCACGGAACAAAAACAAACACACACAAACACATTCTCATATACAATTACTTTTATAATAGGCTCTATTTAATCCAAGGACGATTCTTTAAAATTCCATTAGTCCCTATGATTAAGGAAGTGCCGCATGACGGGACACCCTTTACCTCGATATCGAGTTATCTATCGAAAAGCCTTGTTTTTTTTTTTTTGTCCAATAAAATTAAAAGAAAAAGATAAAGAAAGATAACATATATGTTTAGAGGTAATTAAAGGAAACCGTTCTATATCTTAGAAGAATGGTGTGCATTCGGGTACATATAGGAATGGAATAACGAGACGCCAATTAAATGAAAACGGAGGGATTTCATAAGTAAACATACGATTATGAATAACTATGCGAATAAAGATAGGTAAACATGGACGAAACATAAATAATCCAGCCGCCCAGCCCCAATGAGAGGCAACGAACCCACACACAAACACACCCCAAAGAACACCCCCCCCTCCCCCCCTTCGGCCGCGCCATCGCGCACCCTCCCTCGCGCTGGCGACCCGCTACGCGCCGATGGACGCCGGGTAAAGTGCCTCTAATGACCGGCCATTGTTAGGCTAATAGAACCCCGACGCCCGCGGCGCTCTCTCCTAATAATGGCCTTGCTAGTAGCTCCAGCCTTGTAATTGCCTCCCTCTGCTCGCCGGGTGTAAACAGAGCGAGATGGATGAGAGCGAGCGGCGGGTTGGAAATGGGCACCGGATGTTGAGGGGAGACGGCGTCGCAATGTCGCTGAAGGCACATGGCGGCGCGAGGTCATGTCTCGGGTGCAGAGGGAGACAGGAAAATAACCTCTGGGAATCAACGCCAGGCGACGAAGGCAGCATTCCAAGGTCATGTTTTCGATAATGAAGTCCAGACTCGAGCCGAGTAATGAGCACAGCAGCGTCGTGTCTGAGAACAACGCAAAAAGCGCCATTACGGGAGGAAGGAGCACGCATTCCAGCGAGGCCCAGGGTCGCCAAACAGCGGTCCAAGCGAATAGGATCTTCGTCTGGAGTCCCAGGGAGCCGCCTGCATATCCTTCCCTTGACCTCTGTCCTCTGCGTCAAGCTCCTCCCCCCCCCCCCCCTCCCTTGGCCTTGCGGCTGCTTGGCTGACCAGTCTCTGACCCTGAACGCGCTTTTACCTTGCAACCTGCGCCTGTTACTGCAACACATACCTGGAAAGAAACGGAAATGACTTTTAGCTTCAAACAATCACATCTGATTATTATATATAAATATAACATATACTAATAATTGATATGCAGTTCAAAAACAAATAGAAAATAAAAACTTATACATAAATATACAAAGATCCGGTTCAACATTAATATCATTATTCCATTAGAGACCGAACTAACGTCGTTGGCGCAGCTGGAAAAGGAATAACAAATCGGTAAACATCCGCATTAGCCAGCTCTCCGCGGGGCTTTACACTGGGCGGCCAATGCAGGAAACGGGCGGTGGAATGCCGTAGAAATGCCACTTGTGTCTAAACAGAGATACGCCCACTCGCACTCTCGAGTGCATGCGGAGTGCTAAGTAAAGCGGCTGTGCCTGCACGTCACACATCCGCAATTAATGTGAATAGAGATCTTTAAACCATCTGACATTTATAAACAAATACTACATAACCCGATCCACTGACAAAACACAACTCCAAATTCATTAAAAAAAAAAAAAAAAAAATAAAAAAATAATAATAGATAGATTGAAAAAAAAAATATGCAGAGAAGTACCTATGAGGCACACTGCAGCCGACTTGCCCACCTATTCTAACAGCACTTGGGACAGCGAGGCCCTCCTTCACAGACGCCATAACTCAAGCCGGAGAGAGGAGGCCATTTGTCTAGCAATCCTCACGCCCCTCCCCGCCCTCTGCCCTCAGCCTCGAGAGTCCTACGAGAGGGTAACGCGATCCTCTCGTGGTTCCTTATCGGGGCCTTCCACAACACAATGCTGTTGTACTTTTCCGTCCTACGCTATAATATACCGTGACAGGGTGCTTGTCGGAGGACCCTTGTGCATTCCTTTGTCTAGTTCCTTCGAGAACCCTTGTGTTTTTTTGTTTTGTTTTTAAGATGTAAGCACTTTTCTATCTTCTTTTTTTCTGTATATTTTAGGTTTAAGTACTTTCGTTGATGGCTTTATTGCTGTATCAGAACCATCTACGGCATTTTTACTCTTCATGCTTCTAAATAGCCTGCCCCGCGAAATGTGACAATCGCTACTGGGCACTTCTTCGCGATCTCATTTCACTGCATAAGTACTGTGCTACCCGAACCCCGCTTAATATTTATCATTACTATCTAAATAATCTCGATCATAATTCCTCCAGCCCATTAGAATATCATTCTGTATTAATCATCGCGTATTTAACATCTTCATTAACAGTCTGAACAAGCCTTCATTAACATCTTCTTAATTAAAGAAACTATATTTAATCTCGCCAGCGACTGATAGCGGCTGCACGCCTAACCTTTTCTCGCCTTTTCCTTATCCCTTTTTTTCTCCATCTTGCATTTTTCCTCGGCGAAGAAAACGAATGAGAGAGAGAGAGAGAGAGAGAGAGAGAGAGAGAGAGAGAGAGAGAGAGAGAGAGAGAGAGAGAGAGAGAGAGAGAGAGAGAGAGAGAGAGAGAAAGGCAAAGGAGGGAGGCGGGAAGAGATGAAGAGAAAGATAAGGAGAGATAAAGAGAGAGAAAGAGGGAGAAGGACAGAAGGAGAGAGATAAAGAGAGGAAGTGGAAAGAAAGAGAGGAAAAAGAAAAAAAAGGGTAAGAGACGAAAATAAATGAAAAGAGAGGGGAGCCCCGATCTCAGCGTCGTGCGCCTAAAACCATTTCGTAAACCTCCTCGTTGTCTTCGATATTTGTTAATGGTTGCCTCAATCTGCCATATGCAGTTTCATCAATCTCTATCTCCGTCTTGGTTGCCAACGAAAGAGAGCATAAGAAAAACATGAATAAGTGTAAAAATTACTTGCAAATCTCCCCTTAATGACACGGAAATACAACAAATGATTCTTCGGTTTATTATTCTGGGTCTATTTTGGCAACTTTTAATTCACTCGAAAGACGTCTAATAAAGTCGGTACATGGTTGATTAGGTACAGGAGAGAAATTACCCATTTTCCGGAATAAGTTGGATTGAAAGGGAGACTTAAATAACAATGGTGATAATTACTTCAAGGGCGCTACTGGTAAATTGAGATAACAAACTTACCCAGAACAAAACTCCCTCGCTCCCTTGTTTTCTACGTCCTCTCTCTCTCGCTTCTCTCTTTGCTTTCTCCCTCCTTCCTCATTACTATCCTCCGCCACTCTTTTTTTTTTTCTTTCTTCCTCCCTCCCTCCCCTTCCTTCCTTCCTTTTTTTCCTACCCTTCTTTCCCTCCCTCCTTTTCCTGTTCCTTTCCTCCCTCCCTTCCCTCTCTCTTCTCTTGCTCCCTCCCTCTCTCCTTCCCTCCCTCTCCTGCTGCCTGTGACCCCGCCGACATTACCAGCAATCCGGCACTAGTCTTGGCACTGGCATTTGGAGCCGAGCGTGGCATGACGCTCAAGCCAGCGTGGAACGCGGAAGCGAAGATACCGCGAAGGAAGAGAGAGAGAGAGACAGATGAGAAAGGTAAAGAAAAAAAGATTCAGAAGAGGAAGTCGACCAAGGTTTTTTTCTATAGATTCTAATGCCACGAATGAAATGAGACAAAAACAAGGGCGGGCAAAGACCAGGCGGGAAGAAGAAACAAGTTTTAGGCTCCTAATCCCGAGGAAGGAGATAAAAAGAAAAAAAAGTGCTAGAAGATACCGGACGACGAAAACTCAAAGACCCCGATTACACGAAGGAGGAAAAGAAGAAGAAGACGTAGACGAAGAACGAGACGGAAAGAAGGTTAAATAAGGAGTCCTAAGATATCGCGCGCTTGCATGACAACGATCACCTTATGACAACCGGTCCCGTCGGCCTTGCGCGCCTACGTAAGCGACTCTTGACACAAAAGAAGTATTTGGACGATGTAAAATAATTGTTTTGTTCTCGGAGGTGGTCATGTTCTCTCGCCGTGACTGGCAGAACCTTCCAGCAAGCATCTTCAAACTGGGTTATGAGTCGCCGTGTTGTTCTTTGCCGCCGATGAATATATTTGTCCGGTAAATCTCCGAGCTGTTCATGTATATCTAAACATGCATTATATATTTACTATCCTGGTTGGCTTTGATCTCCGCCGAGGATTGTGACGAGAAAAAACAATTATGAAAGAAAAAAATATCATGTTAAACAAATTACAATTTGCAAATTATGAACAATCTTGACAATTTTCATTTCGACCAGTCAATTGGTTTAACTTGCGGTTAGCAGCTGATGTACTAAAGTTCATGGAAATTAACTCACTGACCTAAGCTAAAAATCATGTGGAAATACATTATATACATACAAAATATAATACATAATGCAGAGCAATTTTGCATATAGTTATTATATGCATACATAAACTGTATAAAGCCAAAATGTATACACACTGCCATACATAAAAGCATATTCACAAAGACATATAAAGCTAAATGTTTGCATTATCCTTGACAAAGCAACGGTGGCCACTCTGTAAAGCTGGAAATCATTAAAATACACAGGCCGAGTCCACTTTCATGGCAACGACCTGCAGTAAAATAACATAGGATTTTTATGGGATTTCAACACAACATACAGTAATGACCCGGGACTCCAGACTGAAAAATGATGAGTTACTCCCTCTTACTCACGCTGGCTCGGGCACAGAATAGGTTATCTTGTATAGAAAAAATATATAAACATAAATAAGAAACAAAGGTAATATGATCTATAAAAAGCGGCTATTTTAGACTATTACTATTGTGAGAAAACACTAAACATTGAATGAACTCTTGCAATGCCACTTGACACAGACAAGGGCCTCCTCCTCTTCCTACTCTCCTTCTCTTTCTCCTTCTCTTTCTCCTCCTCCTCCATCTTCTCCACCTCCTCCTTCTCTTTCTCCTCCTCCTCCATCTTCTCCATCTCCACCTTCTCCTTCTCCTTCTTCTCCTCCTCCAGCTGCTCCTCCTCCTCCTCCTCCTCCTCCTCCTCCTCCTCCTCCTCCACCTCCACCTCCACCTCCACCTCCACCTCCACCCCCACCCCCCACCCCCACCCCCACCTCCACCTCCCCCCCACCTCCACCTCCCCCCCACCTCCACCTCCCCCCCACCTCCACCTCCCCCCCACCTCCACCTCCTCCTCCACCTCCACCTCCACCCCCAATCCCACCCCCACCTCCACCTCCCCCACCTCCACCCCCACCCCCACCCCCACCCCCACCTCCACCTCCACCCCCACCCCCACCCCCACCCCCACCCCCACCTCCACCTCCACCTCCCGGCCCTACTCGCAGGAACAAATAAACATGATGAAAAGAAAAATAAATTCTCGCAATTCTGTTTTGATTTTCTGATTACAATTTATCTTTAGAAGCCTGGGATCACGAAAGCCAACTCAAGGTAAGAGCATAATTGGACGCTATTGATATGAAGAACACACAGATTCACTTACATTTGCATATTACTGAAGTGCATGGTATCAAGGCTAGTATCAATATATATCAAATTACCCCGTTGCAGAAAAATACTAAATACAATCTTGAACTTAGTTTCCCGAGAGTGATATTCTTGATAATACATAATGCAAGTCATAAGGTAATGTCATCTTCAACATCATTATCACCATGATCACCATTAATATAATAATCATCATCTCAATAAAGAGTACAGTAGCGGTATCAGTAACACTAACAGTAATAATGATAGTGATAGTAATAATATTAATGGTATTGATGATGATGATGATGATGATGATGATGATGATGATGATGATGATGATGATGATGATGATGATGATGATGATGATGATGATGATGATGATGATGATAATCGTGGTGGTGGTTTTGATTTCGATGATGGTAGCAATAATGATGATTATGGTGGTAATAATAATAATAATAATAATAATAATAATAATAATAATAATAATAATAATAATAATACCTAATAAATAACAATAATAAAGAATAAGTGAGGTCGAAACATAAGCACGACATAAAACAGCAGGAATATAAGCTGAATAAAACCTAACTGTAATAATATGCTAATGAGCGAACATTAAACAAATATTAGGGTGAGCGAAGGACCTGAAAACCCAATTAGTTTCGAGACAACGAAATGCAATTCAGGCAACAGCACATCACTCGCTCACAAGGCGGACCAGTGCTGTAAAATACCCCCCCTCCCCCCCTCTCCCTTTCCCCCTTTCCCTCTAATCACCCTCCCCGCCCCTCCCCCCCTTTCCCCCTAATCCCCCCCCCCCCTCGCTACCATTCCCCTGTCCTCTCTCCCCTTCCCTTCCCCTACCCCCCCTCCCACACACCAATGGCAAACAAGGCAAAGAAGCAGAGAAGAAAAGAGGGAGAGAAAAAATTGATGAGAGATGGGGGAAAGAAGGAGAGAATGAAGGAGAATAACAGGAAGAGGAGGTGGGACTTAAAGAGGATCACAAAAAGGGATAGCAAAAGAAAGAAAGAGAGAAGGCATTGGATGAAGAGGAAATACAGCCAAAAGATGGAAGGAGGAAAAAAGTGGAAAAAAAGGGAAAGAAATTAACAAACACAGGGGTGAAAAATTAAGACTAGGAAAAAATAAGACGGAAAAAATTATAAACAGAGATTTAAGGCAAAGAAGAAAAATGAGGCGCCGCAAATAAGGAAAAAATCAAGCTAAGGAAACGGAAGCAATCGCTCTCGGCGGCGCCATCCGGCAGCCGCCTCGCACCCGGCCGCTCCTTCCCGCCCCTGGAGGAGGCGCCCGCGGCCAGGCCTAGCGCTCGCCTCGGCACAGTCCTCCTCCATCTCTCTCTCTATGCCGCTCCACTTCTCTTCGTTCTATCTCACCCCTCTCTCTATCTCCTCTCACTCTCTCTCTCTCTCTCTCTCTCTCTCTCTCTCTCTCTCTCTCTCTCTCTCTCTCTCTCTCTCTCCTCTCTCTCTCTCTCTCTCTCTCTCCCTCTCCCTCTCCCTCTCCCTCTCCCTCTCCCTCTCTCCTTCTCCCTCTCCCTCCCTCTCTCCCTCTCCCCCCCCCCTCTCTCTCTCTCCCTCTCCCTCTCCCTCTCCCTCTCCTTCTACCTCTACCTCTCCCTCTTCCTCTTCCTCTCTCTCTCCTCTCTCCCTCATTCTCTCTCTCTCTCCCTCTCTCTCTCTCTCTCTCCCTCTCTCTCTCTCTCTCCCTCTCCTCTCTCTCTCTCTCTCCCTCTCTCTCTCCTCTCTCTCCGACCTCTCTCTCTCCCTCTCTCTCTCCTCTCTCTCTCTCTCTCTCTCTCTCTCTCTCTCTCTCTCTCTCTCTCTCTCTCTCTCTCTCTCTCTCCCTCTCTCCCTCTCTCTCTCTCTCTCTCTCTCTCTCTCTCTCTCTCTCTCTCTCTCTCTCTCTCTCTCTCTCTCTCTCTCTCTCTCTCTCTCTCTCTCTCTCTCCCTCTCTCTCTCTCTCTCTCTCTCTCTCTCTCTCTCTCTCTCTCTCTCTCTCCCTCTCTCTCTCCCTCTCTCTCTCCCTCTCTCTCTCTCCCTCTCTCTCTCCCTCTCTCTCTCTCTCTCTCTCTCTCTCTCTCTCTCTCTCTCTCTCTCTCTCTCTCTCTCTCTCTCTCTCTCTCTCTCTCTCTCTCTCTCTCTGACAGTATGTCACACCAAGAATATCCATTGTAATAAATGGAATCAAACCTAAACAAACAAACAAACTCTCCCCCTCTCCCTCTCCCTCTCTCTCCCTCTCTCTCTCCCACTCCCTCTCTCTCTCTCTCTCTCTCCCTCTCCCTCTCTCTCTCTCCCTCTCTCCCCCTCTCCCTCTCTCTCTATCCCTCTCTCACTTACTCACTTTCACACTCACTTTCTCACTCACTCATTCTTCCTCCCCGTCATGTACCCCGAAAGGATCTACCAACCTCCGTCTCAGCTGCCATAAAGAAAAATCATCCATCGTCCTATATCCCCTCGACCCCCCCCCCTCCCCCCGCAAAGGACTCTGGAAGGAAGGGGAGTCTAACCGTTATATTTTCCCTCCTATTAGAGAAAGGCCTGAGGAGAGGGTGGGGTGCAGAGGGTTATGGTAGGTGTGTTTTTTTTTAGAAATTATCGCATCATCGATCAGTGACCAACGCAGGACTTGTCACAGATCTATGTCCGCACGCATACAAACACACACACACACACACACACACACACACACACACACACACACACACACACACACACACACACACACACATACACACACAAAACATATACATACACTCTCACATAGACAATCAGGATATCCGGGTCGATCACCACCATTCGATTCTCTGAACTAATTGCCATGTGGGATTTTTTCCTTGGGGGGGGGGGGGGGCGAGAGAGCCTAACGACCACTTCCGAGGACAATGTTCTCCCGGAATTTCCTTTTTACGTGCGAACGCGAGAAAGGAGAAAGAGGGGAGAAGAAAACGAGAGAAACGAGAGAGTGAGAAGAGGAGAGATTTAGACAACACATCTCCCCGACGGACTTTCTGATAAACACCGGTACTCTTTTTTTTCAACACATCGCTGTACCTGATGAATGGTTCACGGAGAGCTGACACATAACAAATCGGCGCGCTGTGTCCCGTCCCGCAGATGACAGATGGCTCATTTTAGGCTGACGTTTAATGGACTGGTGTTTCCTTCGTGGATTTCTGGCAGGTGTTTCAGTCCCTAAGGTTTTCTGTGATTTATTATGATGTAGTG
>NC_061849.1:18896706-18904206 GCF_019202785.1 Penaeus chinensis
CCTCCTTTCCTCCTACCCCCCCCCCCTCTTCCATTACCCTTCCCCTCCCCCTTTCATCGAAAACTCTGCTTTTGTTTTTTATTTCCATCAAGTCGTCATTTTCTCTCAAGCACGTAATCCCGTCCTTATCCCGTCCTTATCCCGCCCCTAAACCCCTGCCTTCCCCTTCCACTCCCTCTCCTTCCACTCCCTCCCCTCCCTTCACTCACGGCCCTCCCTCCCCTCTCGTCTCTTGTCCCTCCCCTTCGCCTAGCCCCCTCCCCTTTGGCCTCTTAGCCCCCACCCCTCTGGCCTCTTCCCCCCCTTTCCTTTGCCCCCCTCCCCTCTGGCCTCTTACCCCCCCTCACATAGCCTCCCTATACGTCCATGAAAAAAGTCGTGTGGCCTTCGCCGTCTCTCAAGCCTAAACAAGTAAATACCAGTCAGCTAAAAATTATTCCCTTTCAAAACTTAAAGTCTTTTAAAAACGCAGAGAACTTGTACACAAAAAAGAATGAATAGATAAACAAAATAAAAAAGCAGCGATTCCGTACATCCAGCTCGGCGGGACCGCACTGAAGCGCCTTCCTGGGCCGGGGCGACCCTGATCGCCAGCAGGGCCATAAACCTCACCCAGACCTTAAATTGGGGGTCTGACCTTAAGCCCAGTCAAGTGTGGCGGCGTTTCTTGATGCGCCTCGTGCGTTGAGCTGCGACAGGCGGATTGCTTGTGGTGCGACCCGCTGATTGTGCGTGTGGGAGTGAGCGTGTTCGTGCGTGTGTAAATGCGTGTGTGTGTGTGCTTGCCTCTGCACATGAGTGCAAGCATGGATGCTTTTCGTGAGTCCATACGTGGGAAAAAAGCAAGGCGACGCACAATAACCATGGCAAAACCCGCAAGAAGCGCAGGCAATCCAGGGCTCGACAAAAGACAGGTGCCGCGAACGACCGACTCCCCAGCGAGCGGGAGGAGAACGGGGCCGCGCACGCCTCCTTATTACATGCGTTAGTGATCCACAGGGGCGGCGATGGGACACTCGTGGGTCAGCAAGGTAAATGGCTAAGTATTTCTCCCCCCCCCCCCCCCACCGGAAAAAAACTTTTTTGCATTTCTATTTTCTATGAAATGAGGAAAATATAAGGACACAGTCGATCTGATTTGTCTTCAACAATCCCTCACTTCACTTGTTCTCTTCTCCTTTCCTCTTATCCCCCTTTCTTCTCTTCTCCTCTCCGTACTCTATTTTTACTCATCTTCCCCTACAGGTACGAACAGGAAATCATCACAATAAAAAAGAAAACAAACCACAACAATACACGTAAACAACAGGAAACAAATGGCAACACAATCCGCCAGAGCCAAGCACAAGCAAGCAGCAAAGCCGGCAGCTCTGCTTGGCACGGGCGGGAGCGACGAAGCCAAACCTGTTCCGGCGACATAACAGATCTCAAAACCAATTGCGAAGGACACTTAAAAATGCTTTTCGATCTTCACAAAAAGAAAAATGCATGAAAAAAATACGAACAGAGATACGACTTTGAACTGGTATTTTTACGACACTCTGAAAGCTTAGCGTGCAACGGGCAACAAAAAACACATTTCGTTTTGAATTCGGCGAATATCTTTGCAACGCTGTAGCATACCTTTGAACTGGACAAAAAGCATATATTCTCCATCCCTTATCTGAGTAACAAAATCAGTAATCACAGTAAATCCGTAAACATAACTAGGTAAATAAGTGAATTAACAAACGCACGAATAAATACGTAAATAATCACATGGATAACTCACTAGCTAAATAAATGAATTAACAAACGCATGAATAAATACATAAATAAATACATTAATAACTAACTAGCTACATAAATGGCCAAATTAATAAAATACAAATATATATAAAAAGAAAAGAAAGTTAACCGAGACACAAAACGAATTCGTTTTCGGGTCGGCCTCTTCAAACCCTCAGCCTTGAAATCCTATGGCAACTTCCACATTAAAAAAACGATTATTTCTGGCACGTTTTTTGTTACGAAATACAAATTTGGCAAAAATGGCTGACCATAATCACAAGAGAGAAACGAGTGACATAGAGTTGACGTGAGGGGGGAGGGGAATAGGGGGAGGGGAATAGGGGGAGGGGAATAGGGGGAGGGGAATAGGGGGAGGGGGGATTAGGGGCATGGGGGCAGGAGAAGGGGGAAGAGGGGGGAGGAAGAGGGTGCATGGAGCAGATCGGGTGGGAATGGGAGCAGTGTACAAGAGAGAGGAAGAAAAGGAGAAGGGAGAAGTAGGAAAGGTGTGAATGGGGGATAGAAGATGGGTGAAGCCAGAGAGAAGTAGTGGAGAGAGAAGGAAGAAGGGAGAGAAGAGGGTAAGGGAGGAGAGGGGAGAGAAGCGGAAGGGGGTCACTCCAGTTTACCGAAACAGGAGTTCCCGTCTGCGGAAACATCGGAGATCCTGCCGTGAATTTTAAAAGCCGTCTGTTGTGTAACACGGCTCCTTAGCGACGCCTTTTGAGAAGCACGTAACACCTAACACACGAAGCACCTGCCAGTCACAACATCGGTTCATGCTCTTTGTCGAAAAAGTATGAATAAGAATGAGCAAATTGCACAAAACATGGTGCGTCGGGAACGCTGAATTTACATCAAACATCCTGCTTTGTGAAATTATCAATTCTCAGCTTTACTATTTTTTCAACAATAAATCATGTTCATTTGTTCTTAACCTTTTCCTCGTTCTTCAAATCTGTCTTTGTTCTTCAGCTGTCACTCGTTTTTGCACTCACTCCATCACTCCTTGGCTGACGGCAATCATCGCAGTTTGCATCCCATTATCATAAGCGCATTTTTTTCCTCTTTATCGGGAGAGGGATGGAGGCGGAGGCTCAGTCGATTTTGCACTTCAGGACCTGACTATCTACCCATATATACATCTATATCTATCAATACATACACTTACACATGTTTATATGTATATATATGAATGTGTATATACATAAATACATAGACATATAAACAAATAAATACATACATAATACATTTATAAATAGATAAATAGAAAGATAGATATAGATATATTTGTTTCCTGGTTGTCTTCAGAGAAGTATCACTCTGTTCCTTGTACACATGTCACTCTTATCAAGGGTGACATTCCCGGTGCTCTACTTCGCCGAAAGGTCGCATCTCCCCCTCCCTCACATGCTCTCTCCCACAACGGCGCAATTCTATCAGCCAGTAAGATCGCCCTTGCTAAAGCAATGCCAATTATTCCGGTTTTTATCGTGGCAGCTGTAATTCCTCCGCGCAACTTCGACAATAAACTTCCTTTCAAACCTGCACTCCGAGGTCGACCCGCTAATGACACTTGCACCCAATGCAAATGCAAGGTGATTGCAAGTCACTTTTATAACGCTTAATCGGAGTGTATATGCATATATGTTTACACATTATATCTACCTTTGTGTAAGCAATAAAATACAGGAACGCGAGAGGAAAATATGATAAAATACAATCTAATTCTACCTTACTTAAACATGTAAATAAACAAACAATCCCTTACTCTTCAATTCGGATTAAAAAAACAAACAAAAAACTTTTCCCCTTTTCATACAGGGGCACGGTTATAACACAAAAAAACATTAAACGGTTTCACTTAGTCCATTTACGCGTACGAAACCCAGCTCCTCTCGCGTTCCTATTCGGCCAAAAGACCCCCCCCCCCCCCCGCCGGAAAGACGTAAAAGTGCAATTCGGAGGCTTGGGATTGCAACGTGGCTCATCAAGGGACGCGCAATGCATACCGACCCTTGGTGAGAAGAGATGATAAGGGAAAGGAGGAGGAAAAGGAGGAGAAGGAGGAAAAGGAGAGGGAAGAACAGGAAGAGGAAAGGGAGTTGGAGGAAGAAAAGGAGGAGGAGGAAGAAAAGGAGGAGGAGGAAGAAAAGGAGGAGGAGGAGGAAAAGGAGGAGAAGGAGGAAAAGGAGAGGAAGAACAGGAAGAGGAAAGGGAGTTGGAGGAAGAAAAGGAGGAGGAGGAAGAAAAGGAGGAGGAGGAAGAAAAGGAGGAGGAGGAGGAAAAGGAGAAGGAGGAGGAAAAGGAGGAGGAAGAACAGGAAGAGGAAAGGGAGTTGGAGGAAGAAAAGGAGGAGGAGGAAGAAAAGGAGGAGGAGGAGGAAAAGGAGAAGGAGGAGGAAAAGGAGGAGGAAGAACAGGAAGAGGAAAGGGAGTTGGAGGAAGAAAAGGAGGAGGAGGAAGAAAAGGAGGAGGAGGAGGAAAAGGAGAAGGAGGAGGAAAAGGAGGAGGAGGAGGAAAAGGAGGAGGAGGAGGAAAAGGAGGAGGAGGAGGAAGAACAGGAGGAGGAGGAGGGGGAAGGGGGGAGGAGGAAGACCAGGAGGAGGAAGGATTAAATTCAAATAGAAAAAGTAGAAGAAAAATAATGATAACAAGAATAAAAATAAGAATAAGAATACGAACGACAACGACAACAAAAACAAAAACAACGACGACGAGGAGCAATAGAAACTGAAAAAGAAGAAAAGACCATTGGCAGCAGAAGGAGAAAGAGTAAAAGAAGAGGCGAGACCCAAAAGCACAAGGAAAAAGTCGCTGCATTTCATTAAATCACACAAGGACATTCTGCACGCAATCACCGAGCCGTCATTACAAGCCCGCTACACTGGCCACAACGACAACCATGAATATTCAGTAACTCGGCATGATTCTGCACCCTGTCCGACTTTGTATTCCACGGAGCGATCTTGAATAGGACATAAAAAGATGGCATTTTTTAAGGGAAAAACTGCCGTCTGGATGTTAACATTCTAGCTGTATTGTCTAATTACAGAGGGCCTTACTATCAATATAAGAGAGGAACAAATGTGTCACTCGGAGACTCTTACATTTGCACCTTGCACACAAGCGCGAGCGCACATGCACAGAAGATGCATTCGCCCCCAAACACACGCACGCACATTCATATTCCCTCTAACACACCCCTACAAACGCAAATTCCGCTCCACTCACAAACAAATAAACACATGCACAACCCCTCCACCACGCACATGCAATAAGCCACGCACGGACGGTGACCGTTCTCGACCCGCCGCCGTCCCGGGGATACGTAATCCACGCTTGAGTAGGCCTACCTTCCCAAGCCTATAATACGCCTGTCGACCGCCAACGATCCCATCCGGGCTCTCATGCAACACGAGGCCTAAGATCTTATAAAGTCATTGCCATCACTGCACAAAGTGTGGCTTCCTTGTGACTTAATTGCCTGTTGTAAAACTAACCTTTTCCGGAGGGTAAGTCACATAAAGAGGGGGGACGAAGTGGGAGAGAAGGGGGGAGGGGGTGAAGAGGGGGGAGAGGGAATGAGGGAGAGGGAATGAGGGAAAGGGAGGGGAGGGAAAGGGAGGGGAAGGAAAGGGAGGGGGAGGAGAGGAAGAGAAAGTAGAAGAGGGAGGAAGGGAGGGAGGAAGGGGAATGGAGGGATGGAGGAAGGTGAGAGAGAGAGAGAGAGAGACAGAGAGAGAGAGAGAGAGAGAGAGAGAGAGAGAGAGAGAGAGAGAGAGAGAGAGAGAGAGAGAGAGAGAGAGAGAGAGAGAGAGAGAGAGAGAGAGAGAGAGAGAGAGAGAGAGAGAGAGAGAGAGAGAGAGAGAGAGAGAGAGAGACAGAGAGAGAGAGAGAGAGAGAGAGAGAGAGAGAGAGAGAGAGAGAGAGAGAGAGAGAGAGAGAGAGAGAGAGAGAGAGATAAAGAGAGAAGTAAAGAAAAATCCCAATTGAACCCAACCATGAAAAAAGACACAAGAGGAAAAACGAAAAAAAAAAAGATTGAAAAAAGGCACCTCACAAAGCTAAGAGAAACCACCGGGGTTCTTGTAGCCTTCGTCGCCTCCTCTCCTTATAAGGACCGACTCTAACTTCGACCAGACACTTAGTCCCCAGTCCTAAACTTCTCAATCCTTGGGGGTCCTGTGAGCCGCGAAACGGGAGCAGGAAGCCTGTGATGAAGTTGGGGGGAGGGGGGGATTAAGGGAAGGGGGGGGGGGCAGTAGACGGGATGGATCATATAGGTAGTTCTTTAGGAAAAGGTGGTCGGTCGCCATGGGTTACCCTCGGCGTGTCCTGGGGGGACGAGGCGGAGAAGGTGAGGGTGCTGGAGGAGGTGGAGGAGGTGGGGAGGAGGAAGGAAAAGAAGATAATGAAGAGGAGGAAGAAGACAAGGGAAAGAAATAGAAGTAGAAGAGAAATGAGAAGAAGCAGAGGAACCATAAGAAAAATGAGAAGAAACAGAAGAAGAAAATGGTGAAGAAACAGCAGAAGAAGAAGAAGAATAAGAAGGAGAGAGAGAGAGTGAGAGAGAGGCAGACTGATAGGGAAGAGATTTTACGGAGCAAGGTTATAAAAAGGGGGTGCATGGGCGAAGGAGACGGGAGGGGGGAGGTATCTAAGACGGGGGAATGGGGGGGAGCCACGACGGGAAACCCCAGCCCTGCACTTGGATTCTTTCTCTCACCGTCGGGTGACATTTTCTGAACCTCACAGAAAAAAGAAAAAAAAAAACTTAGTTCTCGCCTTCATCCCAAACAATCAGCTCAAAAGAACAAAACAAACGACACCAACTTAACCACACAACCGCCTTCCAGCTTCGAAATCAAGCTAAAGCCTCCCCCTAAAACCAAGCGAGCGGGGAAAAGGGCCGGCCGGGCGAGGCAGGTGAGAAGCGGAAGGCATTGGCTGGACGTGCCTCGTGCTGCATCTTCCTCATGACTGGCCGGCGCGGGAAGGAGATACAGTTGCACACTTCGGAGGCGCCGCTGGAAATGGACTTGAGGGCCTTCTCTCTGTCTTTCGTTTCTTTTTTACGTGTGGCAGGGGTTAAGGCCAATTTTGTTGTTCATTGCTGATTTGGAGATGGGATGAATTGGAGATGGGGTGATGGGGGGACGACAAAAATGGGAAAACACAGGGAGTTAGGGTAGGTAGATCAAGAGAAAAAAAAGACAGATAAACAGAGAGAGAGAGAGAGTGGGGCGGTCTGTGCAAAAGACGACATATCAGTTAATAATAAGTTAATATATAAGCTATTGATCAGTAAACAAATTTCAGGTGGGTCAAATACAGATTTCAAGAAAGGGAAGGAGAACTCATCTCTTCACAAAGTAAGTTATCTTATAACGACGTCTCTTATGAAATCACCAATGCTTATCTAACTTTCCATTTCACTAAGTTTCACGCAGTTCGGAGACTGAGTGTCTTCGCTTTTACAAACAATAACACACAACAGACAAACATTTCATCACCGCCAACCATAACCTATCATTACTGCAGCGTTCCAGTGTATCTATCACAGAAACCACACAGAGTTACGCCTGATTGAGAAAAGAAATTTGATACCACGAGATCAAGGGAGAGTGACGAGTTTTCTAAACTGATTCAGTTAATCAAAAAAAAAAAAAAAAAAAAAAAAAAAAAAAAAAAAAAAATATATATATATATATATATATATAATACTACA
>NC_061849.1:18914206-18916706 GCF_019202785.1 Penaeus chinensis
GTTTCTCCTTTTCTCCCCTACCCTTCCTCTCCTCGTGTCCTTCATCTCTTCCACTCTCCCTATCACTTTGGACCCTCTTTCTCTTCTTCTCCCAGTTCCTCCCCATTACAAAAGCAAATCATCCTCCGCAAACACGAGGGGAATGAAATCCTCACACTCCGCCTCCCCTTTCGAACTTGCAACAATGCTAACGGCAACACAGAAACGCTACAGCAGGTACTCAACACTGATAAATGCCCAGTGTCCCTGCCCCTGCTAACGCTCACCTTGACCCTTCCCGCCAGGGGTAGGTAGGTGGGGGTAGGTGGGGCAAGAGGGAGATGTGGGTAGGGGGGGAAGAGGGTAAAGGTGGGGTAGGGGGGAAAGAGGGAGAAGATGGGGGTAGGGGGGGATGAGGGTGAAGATGGGGTAGGGGGGAGGAAAGATGGAGAAGGTGGGGGGATGAGGAGGGCAAGGTAAACATAAGTTAGAGGTACAGACGGAACAAATGAAGGTTGAACGGCTATAACTGCATTGTAAATCAAAATGCGATCGTATGAAAGGAAAGAAGAGAGGTGAAACAGAGAAAGGGAAAGATGATACAAGGTGAGGACATGTGAGATAAGAGAAGGGAGAAAACAGGAGGGAAAGGATAGATGAGAGTAAAGAATTAACGAGAGAGAGGGGGAAAGAAGGGGGACATATGTAAGAAGAGTAGAGAAGACGGGAAGAGATGAAAGGAGAAAGAGAGAGGAGGCGGAGACAGATACAAGGAGGAGCCACACGGGCGGGGGTCTTGACAACAGATTCCCGGGCCGGCTACCTTATGTAGGGTAAGGTAGGGAAGGAAGGGAAGATGCCCGCTTGCCTTGAACTCTCGACCATCACCGTTGTGTGGAAGTACCCGTAGGTGGAGCCACGGGAAGGGAAGGGAAGTGTGGGGCAGGGTTGGGTAGGGAGGGGAAGAGTACATGGGCAGGGTGGGAGGGGAAGGGCGCAAGGGCAGGGTGGGAGGGTAGGGATGGGGAAGGACTAAACGGGTTAAGGGGGAGGGGGGCTCAAAAGTAAACAATCGAGCCAGAGGTAAACAAACACCGGGCAGTTACAGCTCCGAAGCGAGGGAACTATTGAAGGGAAGAGAAGAGGGTAAGGATGGAGAGAGAGAGAGATGAGAGCGACAGAGCTGCACAAAGGAGAAATGACACGCTACAATTCACTGGGCTTAAACAACAGACGATATAATTTGCCTGACGTGTCGGAAGGTGCCACAGTGCAACGGTGTCACCCGCGGACGTGAAGTAATGCCGCCACCACGCACAGCAAGGCCACGAGCTCCAGCCGTACCTGCCATAGACATAGACACACACACACACATCTACACACACTCACACACTCACACACACACACACACACACACACACACACACACACACACACACACACACTTACACAAACAAACACATACCTCTCTGTTTCTTTTTATACCAAAAAGTGAGATAATAAAGCCATAACAAAAGGTAAATATAATCCCCCTGAGCACTATATTAGCCCGAAACCGATGAATGGCCAACACCCATTTACATATGAAAACAATCAGCCCTTTCATGAATTCCATCAAAAGCGAGTTAGGGGAATACAGGAGAAGAAATTGAATTAATCATCGGTCAAATATCAGTACCGTAAAACGTGCATCACAAACAACATAGCAGATAGCCTCGCAAGATATTCATAAAGTAAAGCATCTCTTTACTTAAACACGCACACACACATACGCGCGCACACACACACATACAGCACACGCACACACACACACACACACACACACACACACACACACACACACACACACACACACACACACACACACACACACACACGCAAACTTCAAGTACAGGTTTAAGATCTCTAAGCCTTGCGCAATAGAAATAAAAAACGAACGAAGTACCCATCAAGACCCGTCAAGAGTACGCCAACCTTGGTGAGGAGACGACGTAAGATCAAAACAACAAAAATATAAAATCGAAACAATAAAACTATAGCATCAAAATCAAAACAATAAAAGCAAAATCCAAACAATAGAAAACAAAAATCAGCAACTAAACAATACATAACAAACTCGTCGCAATTACACCGGAAAAAACGATCACAATACCACCACCAACAGAACAAAACCAAAAACAAAAACAACAAAATAAAAACAAAAGCAAAAGCACCAGCACAGCAGCGCCGCGGCTTCCTCCCGCCCGCCGCGCAATTCCGGGGTCGCGAAATCATCCACCATGATTTTCCGAATCCGCCTCCGACCTTGCGTGCGGATAAGTGCTATGATCAACACCCTCGCTTGCAACTCTCTTTCCTACTCGTTAGTTCCCTTCGCTTTTAATAATTCCTTGGTCGTATTTTCGGTCACCTCGTTCACTTCCTTTGGGATATGTTTATGCTTTTTTTTATCTTTTTTTTATCTTTGTTTATAAACCTTTTTTCTTGTTTGGTTTTCGACTTTTCTCTAACTTATTTCTTC
>NC_061849.1:18921706-18926706 GCF_019202785.1 Penaeus chinensis
GCTTGACTCCTTGCCTGCTTGCTTGTCTGCCTGTCTGCCAGCCAGCTCGTGTCTCCCTTAGCATCCGTCGTTTCTGCCCGCTTGCCCGCTTGCCCATTTGCCCGCTGGCCTCCATAGGAAGTGTCTGGGATTCCGTTATGGATGTTAAATGTCAGACGGTGTCGCCCTGCCCTTCTTGTCTGTCTCGTCCCGTCTTGCTTCCAGGAGTACTAATGACAATTCATCAATAAGTAATATTGTAACGACGGTCGTTAAACCATCACAAGAAGTAATTATTTCATACAAATCTTGAAGCAAACAATCACAAGGAAGAATTGTGTATGCAAATGTGCATGAATATTACCATAAGAAAACAACTAATTGGTTTACAAGAGCACTGTCAATTTTCCGCGTCAAGTTGATCAATGCAGTTTTGAATCAGGAAATCTTAGTTTTGCGCCCATAAAGCAAAATATATTCAGTTCACATTGCTAATAAGCAGCAGAAGTAGAGTAAACAAGCAAGAGAGATTAACAAGGTGATACGATATCCATTATTCAATCTTCTATTCTCTGGACAGTCTATCAGATTTCAATCTCCCTTAAAGTTATCGACTTCCAAAAGCCCTCCCCTCAAAAACAAAGACAAAAAACAAACAAACAAAAAACACTCACACAAACACATACCCACACTACGGAACGAGCTCCTTTGTTTACTCAAAACGCATCGCGCAACGGGGAAAATACGGTGCTGTACAACATTATATTTATCTTCCCGTTTAATTAGAGATTAACAATGCAAACCCCATCTACCTTTCTGTCACAAAACTGGTCAGACGTATAATAAACAGTGTGGATCTAAAATCATGTGCATATAATTATGGGATCCCGCCCTTTCTGTCACCTTTCAACCTAGATAATGAACTGAACGGCCTCTATTCCAGCTCTCGGTTGAGTATACTGATTTTAAATTATAAATTAGGTATACATTGTGTATATAATATAATGCAAATATGCGAAAAGTTGCATAACGTCTAAAACAAAAGACTGCTGCTTCCAGTAACATTACATGATGCACTACGCCACATCCTTCTTGGGATTCTTTTATCTAATAAGCAAAATGCACGATCTAACAAAGAACAAGGTCACGCTAGAAACACAAACTTAGAAGCGCAAAAAGAAAGGAAACAAAAGAAGGTGCAAGGTCTCTCCGCACAGGGGAGCAACGACGTTTTTTCTCTACTTTTCCTTTTTTAGCATATTTGGAGGGTTGTACTTGGAAGCCACATCATATAACACGGTCAACCCTCGACTCAATAAACACGCCCGTGAGACAGACGACGCGACGCTAACGGGATGCCAGCGGACACTTCATCTCCTGACCCAAATTGGGCAACCATCTCCCCCCCTCCTA
This sequence comes from Penaeus chinensis, assembly GCF_019202785.1. Lineage (NCBI taxonomy): Eukaryota > Metazoa > Arthropoda > Malacostraca > Decapoda > Penaeidae > Penaeus > Penaeus chinensis. The sequence continues at coordinate 18,923,099 of NC_061849.1, forward strand.
CCCCGCTGCCCCTCCTCCCTGTCCCCTGTCCCTCCCCCTGTCCCCTGCCCCTCCTGTCTGCTGACCAGGACATATATTTGCTTCCTTCATCTTAATGAGTACGTAAACAAAAAGTGGCAGAAAGGTAGGAAAATTTGTGTTTCATTGTGGCTATATTTTTCTTCCTTGTCTTCCTATGCGGGGCAACTCCTTTTCTCTTCCTTGCCTATTTCCTTCTTTCTCTACTCCCTCCGCTCATCCACGCTCCTTATCTCGCGTCCTTCTCTCGGGGATGACCTCATGATACCCTGTTTTATTTTGCCGTTATGAGCGACCTCAACGCTCTCTCTCTCTTTCCCTCTCTCTTTTTCCCTCCATCTCCTTCTCTTTCCCTCCTTCCCTCCCTCCCTCCCTCCCGCCTCCCACCCCTCTCTCTCTCCCTCTCTCTTTTTCCCTCCATCTCCCTCTCTTTCCCTTCTTCCTGCCTCCTCTCTCTCTCTCTCTCTCTCTCTCTCTCTCTCTCTCTCTCTCTCTCTCTCTCTCTCTCTCTCTCTCTCTCTCTCTCTCTCTCTCTCTCTCTCTTTCTCTCACTCTCTCCGTTACCCGATATACTTCCGTTTTTTATGCGTGTATTTCTCTCCATGTTCACCTTTGCCCGCTATCCGCTTCCTCGTTCTCATCTCTCGCCGTCGTTTTCCCTCAACAATCGCTTTCGTTGAGGTCCTATCTTATCCTTTTTTCTCGTTATCATCCTGTTTCTTTAGGCGGGCACATCCTTCGCCCGCGATCAAGTTGACCTCGTGACCTGATGACCCCTTCACACCTGTACCTCCAGCGCTTACTCATGACCCCCGCCGCCTCCCCGCACCCCGCCCCTGTGCCGCCCACGGAAGGCAGACGACTTTCCTACGTCTAAAGGTTACAAATATAAATAGATGGGGGGGGGGAGACAGACTGATAAAAGGCAGAAATAACAAGAGAAATGTAGAAACAGAAAGAAAGAAAGAGAGGAGGGAGGGAGGGAGTGAGGGAGGGAGGGAGGGAGGGAGGGAGGGAGGGAGAGGGAGGGAGAGGGAGGGAGAAGGAGAGAGGGAGAGCTAAAGAGAGAGAGGGAGGGAGGGAGGGGGAGGAGGGGGGGAGGGGGAGGAGGGGGGGGGGGGGAGGAGGAGGGGGAGGAGGAGGAGGAGGAGGAGGAGGAGGAGGAGGAGGAGAGGAGAGAGAGAGAGGAGAGAGAGAGAGAGAGAGAGAGAGAGAGAGAGAGAGAGAGAGAGAGAGAGAGAGAGAGAGAGAGAGAGAGAGAGAGAGAGAGAGAGAGAGAAGAGAGAGAGAAGAGAGAGAGAAGAGAGAGAGAAGAGAGAGAAAGAGAGAGAAAGAGAGAGAAAGAGAGAGAAGAGAGAGAAAAGAAGAAAAGAAAAGAGAAGAAACGAGAAGAAAAGAGAAGAAAAGAGAAGAGAGAGGATGAGAGAGGAGAGAGAGAGAGGATGAGAGAGGAGAGAGAGAGAGAGGAGAAAAAATCAAGAGATAACGAGAAAAAAGAGCGACAGTTAGCCTTTCACTCTCGCAATTCACTGGCGAGCGAGTAGCATGTGCAATATTTAAATGAGGCGGGCGTTTACCCATGGCTTGCAATGTCGCCTGTCCTCTCACGGCTTAACACGCTGGTGATCGGGATGATAAAAATAAAAACTTGTGTAGACGAGATAACGGATAGTTGCCAGGGACAAACACACACATACGTACGTACACACGGCCTACAACACGCCTTCCCCACACGCCATGTGCGTGTGCACACTAAAACACACACACACACACACACTCACACACACACACACACACACACACACACACACACACACACACACACACACACACACACACACACACACACGCACGCACGCACGCACACACACATACACGCACGCACGCATACACGCATAGCATATAGCCTCGCAAGATATTCATAAAGTAAAGCATCTCTTTACTTAAACACACACACACGCACACACACACACACACGTACACACACGTACACACACACGTACACACACACACACACACACACACACACACACACACACACACACACACACACACACACACACGCACACACACACACGCACATACACGCACGCACGCACGCACGCACGCACATACACACACACACACACACACACACCCACACACACACACACACACACACACACACACACACACACACACACACACAGCGCGCGCGCGCGCATATGTAAACAGAAACCGAAAATAATAGCTGAAAAACAACACTGGAGGAATAAGTATTTGGACGCAAATCAAGACTAGAGGTAGAGAAATAAAAGAATAAAGCGAAAGAGGCCCGTATATAGACAGGCAGCAATTTCAAAGACAATAAAAGAAGTGCACTTAAAGATAATGATAGACAAATAAGCATATGAATTGACAATGGGATTAAAACAAAAGGTTTAGATGCAAATTAAGATAGCTATATGAACTGAAACGGTGGCAAACGACAACATATTTGAATTCTAATACTCATAGAATTCGCATACACTTATACAACAAAATATAAAACACACCTTACAATACGAACGAATAAACAATGAACAGTGAAACAGGAAATCAAATAAAAACATTCAGGAACGGACATTACTATCCAAGTTAGTAATATCTGCATATTGATTCTGTAATTATGCAATATTGGCGACTGTTATCAACCACTGCACGGGTAAGCAGACCCCGTCAAGATGTAAAACAGAAGTCAACTAAAATGCCGACTGATGCGACCGTTGGTGATACGGACTGTGATGCAAGGAGTTTTATTATCAGCGAAAAAAAAAAAAACGAAGAAAAAGATAATCGAAACATTAATAAACAACTTGGATGCAGATCGTTTCAACGGATCTTCGATATCAACAGGAGAAAAACTATGCGTCTTTTGCTGCTGTTGCACGCACTGACGGAAAGAAATGCGCGGAGACATAAATAGGGGGAAACATACAAAAGCAAATTACAGAATAAAAAAGAAAACGAAAAGAAATCACGCCTGACTATTAACTACGCGATGTCTCAGTCGTGGTTCCATCAGAAGGCTAAACAAAGGTGTGGACGAAACGCGTTATCATTACTTAATCCACTGCCACCTGTTGCCCGTGTCGTTTCGAACGTACCAATCACCTAATTACGAAGCCGATATACGGGGCGTAATATCATTTAACACAGAGGGAAGGAAAAACACATTACATTTCGTAAATAATCTGCTTCGTAAAGATGAAAAAAATAACGATGTGACAACGCAAAAAAATACCACAAAATTAAGAGGGAGAATTTCCTTGTACATATTGTCTTATTCCAACCGTTGCAGCATCCTTGAGGAGAAAATGAAAACCCTTTGAACCACCTTTGGCCTTTAAAGGACTGACAACACTATTAATACGGCCAGGTGCACCCCTCACTCCTCAATGCCTCACCTCCCTCCCCTCGCACTCTGCACTCCGCCTCTACCTCTCTTCATCTGCCTGGCGCTCTCTCTCTTTCTCTCTTTCTCTTTTTCTTTCTCTCTCTTTCTCTCTTTCTCTTTCTCTTTCTCTCCTCTCCCTCTCCCTCTCTCTCTCTCTCTCACTCTCTATTCCCTC
>NC_061849.1:18929206-18931706 GCF_019202785.1 Penaeus chinensis
TCCTCTCTCCCTCCTCTTTCTCTCTCCCTCCTCTTCCTCTTCCTCTCCCCTTCCTCTTCCTCTCTCCCTCTTCTTCCTTTCCCTCTCTTTCCCCTCCCTCTTCTTCCCCTCCCTCCTCTTCCCCTCCCTCCCCTTCCTCTCCCTCCTCTCCCGCTTCCCTACCTCCTTCCATTACTAAAACAGTTACGAAATAGGTCAAGGCTTTTCTTGCCCGTCGACGTGCCTCCGATACAAGGGGGGGGGGGGGGGTTCGCTGCTATCGGTCGCCCCATCGGACACCCGCACTAGATATATAATGAAAGCTCATTGTAAATTAAACAACCTCTAATAAAATGGAAACCGACTTGGACTCACTTGGACCATTCAAAATACGAAGATTGCTCTTTCATTAGCGACCTTTCTTACCTGAAAACCGAGGGGAAAATTTTAAACGCATTAGTTAATATGAATTCGGTCTTTCGGGCACAAATATGAAAGGAATAAAAATCGCAATATTCTGGCAAAAAAAAATACAAATGAGGACAAAATAAATGAAATGGAGCAGGATACACGTTGAACCTGGGCGGGTCAAAACAGTGTTGCTCTGCCCAACAATAGCGCGCGCCCTTGAACTTTAACTTCGTTAGCAATCCCAAATCTATTAACGAAACATACCAACAGAAACAAAAGCAAAAACAATGTAAATAACTGACCATGACACTCAGCCCAAATTGCCTCTTAAACTCTAACCGTAAACAATACTGCGGATCACCTACATTACAAAAAAAAAAAAAAAAAAAAAAAAAAAAAAATTCGTTACACTGCTTCATCGCACGGTCACACTTCGTAACTTTATCAACACGTAATAATACCCTTGCCGCCCACAAGCTGCCAATGCGGGTTGTACGCTTGCCCGGCGGCGATTTCTCCCTCCCATGCTGACAGCTGCCGGGAAGAGTGCCCCATCGCCCTAAGTGTGCAAAGGAGCAAGTGCGCAAAGTGGCTAGTGTCGCAAGGCGGTCGAAGAGAATAATATGTCTCTCGCACACTAAAGCCTTGTTCCCCTGTCACCCTTACAGAGGCTATCCACTTACTCAAGTGTCACGACGAGAGAGAAAGAAAGAGTACACGAGAGAGAGAGAGAGAGAGAGAGAGAGAGAGAGAGAGAGAGAGAGAGAGAGAGAGAGAGAGAGAGAGAGAGAGAGAGAGAGAGAGAGAGAGAGAGAGACGTAGATGTCTTAATTAGTATCTCTGTAACACAGCCGTAAACACAGCTTACTTGTGTACCCCGGGAGGTGTGTTGTTGTTGGCAAGCGTATGGTAATTAGGAGAGCGTCTGTGTCAACCACCTTAAAATCCAGCCGCAGACACTTAGACATTCAAGACTTGCGGTTGCGGTAGCGATGAGGCCGCACGTGTGGGGACAGCTGCTCAAACAACGCAAGGAGGAGCACATACAGCAACAGCAGGTGCTATAATTCACGAACACTGACTTCTAAATGGGGTTCAGTATTTTTTTAAAAAGATAAATAGGAATGAAAACATATAACAAATAAAACAGAAAAAACAAGTACAACTGTCGCAGCGTTATCTGTTCATTGGAAATAACGCATCAAACATCATTACATAATACTATTACATAAGACCATCACATTATATTATCAACCACTGGTTGACATTAACATTATCAGCATATACTAGGTGTATGTAATGTCCACGCAATCAGGTGAAAACAAAGCATAACGAGATGAAACGAAAAACCAGTGACATATTGACAATATTCATAAAACACATTTTCTTTTTTCCCAAACTATATCCTCCAAGACAAGGTCCATTACTCTAACTATACAACATATACGCCTTTTGTTTCATAATCGTTTATCGGCTTTGCTCCCCAAGTAGATCGTGACGATAAAGCCGGAGGGCGGGTGCCATCGCCGTCACGACCAGACCCGCAAAAGGTCGTCCTCCGCGATGCACGAAGAGGATGGCGGAGGCAAGATACTACGACCACAGACACTGTTGCTTCCACATAATTCTCGAGCGTAACAATTAAAAGGGATTTACAATGGCTGTTATAGTAATAGCAACCGATGACAATGAAGATGATGATGATGATAATGACAATAACTACTTGGATGTGAAATAAAAGCGAATGAGTATGTATAAAAACAATAAATAATAAAAACATATGGGTAATATAGAAAATGAACAACGATAGTGAATCTTTAGAGAAATCTTTAAAACCTTACCAGCCACGCATTTTTACCTTCCATCACCCCCAAAATAATGCTAATAATAGCAATACCAATAAATGAAAATAAGAGTCCAAATAAAGACAAACATTCCAGACTGTCACCTTCACACCGCCCGCCGCAGTCACGCTGCCTTGAACCGTCACCACAATAACTCACCTTCACGACCATTTTTTAGAGGATCCTTTGTCACGATTGTTACTATTAATAGAAAACACTCATGGCAGGTGCAATTAGCATTTTTTCTCAGGCTGATGAGGCATCTT
>NC_061849.1:18944206-18961706 GCF_019202785.1 Penaeus chinensis
CGGGTCGGGGTGAATGCCGCCACGGGAGGCGACCAGAAATCGGTACTCATAAGCGGGAGTAAAAAAAAACGAGCTATTATAAAATACCTATGGAAAAGGGAGGAGGAAGGAAAGGGGAGTGAGAAGAGGGTGAGAGAGGAAAGGGAGAGGGAGTATGAGGAGAGGAAGGAGAGACAAGAGAGTAAAAGATTGTTGAAGTAGAGCGAGGGAGGGAGAGAGGGAAGGAGGGAGGGAGGGAGGGAAGGGAGGGAGGGAGGGAGGGAGGGAGGGAGGGAGGGAGGGAGGGGGAGGGGAGGGGAGGGGAGGGGAGGGGAGGGGAGGGGAGGGGAGGGGAGGGGAGGGAGAGAGGGAGTGGAGGGGGGAGCGAGAAGGAGAGAGGGGGCAGAGGGGGCAGAGAGAGAGAGAGAGAGAGAGAGAGAGAGAGAGAGAGAGAGAGAGAGAGAGAGAGAGAGAGAGAGAGAGAGAGAGAGAGAGAGAGAGAGAGAGAGAGAGGAGCCACCCCGGCCTATAACTGTCGTCACCTGCCAACTCGTCAACCATTGGATTTTGTGAGGACCTTAAGTGAGGGGAAACGAGGAGAGGCGAGATGCAAATTTACCCTCAAGAGGTATGTCCAGTCAAATTACGAGCGAGAGAAGGGACAGGAGCATAATCACGCCTCGACAGGATGATGATGACGAAAAAGAAGAAGCTCGGAGAAAAAAGTAGACACCATTGTCCTTGGAAATAAACACCGACACTCTTGCTTATCTAAGGATGTTTGCCAATTTCCCCGGCTGTTATCTCGAACAAAGTTAGGCCCCCCCCCCCCACGTCCCCCGTCCCTTATAGAAGCTTAATTTCGGGAACAAATTATAAACAGGTTATATCCTACGGGGATCTTTAAGACCCTCTGACCGAATCTCTATCACGTCCTATGAATAAAAGCCCTTTTTATCGATCCGATGAAAACGATAAAACGCCACGAAGACGCGACAATAATTAGCATCATCCCTTTTTTTAATGAACCCCCGAGCTAATTACCCGCGAGTCCACGAAGGGCGATGATGAGGCATGCAACAATGTTGCTGTAGACGCCTCTGCCTCCTGAGACGAGCTCCGTGGTCCTCTCCTCACGAGGCTCTTCGGAGACCGCTTCGCTTTGTTGGCTTCACCGACGACTCGGTTCGTTTTGCATTTATGCTTTTTGTAGCTCTTCATAATTTTAGAAGACTTCACTGGCTATATCAAGGCTGTCGAATTCCCTTGAATACTGTGTATCATATCTCCAGAAGAAGCAAAAACCGCCTTACGAAGTGGCTCGTCGGCGTCAACTTACAACAAGGCGAAGCAGGCGATTCGATCCGCAAAAGATATTTCATATCCATTAACCTCATAAGGAAAAAGTTAAAGGCTGCGGTAATTCTTATTTAAGTACCGAGCGTCCACATCCAGGTACGTGTAGCTAAGCTCCCCTGTGGCCAAGCGCACCTGGGACGACTACAGCTGACCTTGGACCACACCCCCTGCATGGCTCATGACGTGCGAACCCGGTTACGTTCTACGGACAAAACATACGAGGCGTTCCGGTATAATTACGTCTTCGCTGTGCAAACGTGTGCGGCCGAGTGCGTGTGCGTGAGAGGGATACCTATGACTGCTTAATGACACATCTGCGTCTTTGTGTGGACTCGAAGGTAAGGCAGAAGAACTGGCTGCGTTTGAAGGTACATTGTTCCTTAGTCACGTTTTCTATGCCCCTTTTTTGGAGGGAGATAGACAGCATAACCCCATCATCCTCGTCCCATTTTATCTGAGAGCAGCAGCGTCAAGGAAACCTCTCCTGCATCCTCGACGAATGGCTCACGGGCATGCACACTGCAAAGCCTGTGATCCATCCTTCTAGTCTGAAGAAGTCTTTGAAGAGAATCCTCCATCCTCCACAAAGTAACCTCTTTTCTTCGGCATTAAATCCAATCATTCAATCCCGTCGGCAACAGCAGAGCAGATGACCGTGCATCCCGCCACCCAACCTGCATGTCATGGAACGGCGGCGCCGCTGCGGATAAACAGCGTCCCATTTTAGCCTGGGCGGTTTTTTCTCTCTCTTCTATTCAGATCTTAAATCTACACACAGGAAAAATGAGAGAGAGAGAACTGCTACAGTTGCTGTGTTCCAACCTGTTCCTGTGCATCAAGCGAGATCCCGACACATCAGATCGACGCGATAAGACGGGGGAATCAGGTGACCAGAGGCGGGCCCGCGAGAACGGGATCAGAAACCGACAACCCATTTGATAAAGGTACTGCCTCACTGAATGCAAAAACGACTTCAAAAGTGGTGACCACGAAGCCAAAATATGCTGGAATTTTTGTTACCAGTAGAACTTATTATTCATTCTCCGTGTTGTATAAAAATACTAACAATAATAACTACCATCACTCTTGGAACAGGTGTGCACGCTATCGCTATGTAAAACGTCAAGTCTGCATCTGATAGGCTGACATTCATTATTTTGTCCTAGAAGCCTCTCAGAGGGCATGGGGGCCGTCGCGAGTCGGGGCCCAGTCCGGCACACAACGAACCTGTTACCCGACGCTAAAACTGAACCTTCGGACATGCCGAATATAGAATCCTGAATGCAAGCGCAAGTAAATCAGTTTTAGACAGAAATAAGAGAAAAATAAGAAAAAAATCTCGGCTGAAATGGCAACACCTGGGCTTCTACGAAACGACCCTACAGACCCCCTGCCTAACAACAGTAAGGCACCTAAGAGGACGCCTTCCCCCAAGAGTCCCTGTCCTCTGTGGTTTGAGGCAAACCCTGTGGTCTGGCCGTAGAACGCGAAGCGATGGGCGTGGTTCCTCCCTATGAGACGCCGGGAAATGGGCGTGGTTATTTGCTAGCGCATCAATGGGTGTGGCTACGAGACTACGAGCAGGGGAGCACACCAATGAACAGGCAACTGCACTGAGAAGATGGATGCAAGATTGAGCCAAGGTCTATGGACACTGCTCCTTGTTAATCGATCCTAAGTTGCTTCTTGTAATGGGAGGAGTAAGTAGAGGAGAGGAGAGAAGAGAGGGAAGAGGGAAGGGAGGGGAGAGGTAAGGGGGGGAGGAGGGACGGCGGGAGAGGGAGAAAGAGACAGCAGGTGCAGCAAAAGAAGCATTAAGCACTTCAAGTTGGCAAGTGGTTCTATTCATCACTTCCAAGTACATATAATCGCCTTAGAGTTGGTGCCTCCGTCACCTTCCTCGACAGCATCCTGAGTTATCGGCGCCTCCTCGGCCGCTGCTACTTTGTACCTCGCACTCGAGCTCGAGATCGTGTCTTCGCAAACGCTTCCTCCATAAACTGAGTGTGTCTTCACGCGTCTTTGTTTTTTCCTTTCCTCCCTTTTCCTTGTTTGTTAATCTTCCTGGCATTACTTAACATTCTGCTGTTCGTGCCAACCATCAGCTCACTCCTTGTATCTTCCATCAATCTGTGTTCGCCCTCCCTAAACACCCGAGCCTACACGACTCCCTCACTCGCGCCATCAGCCTTGACCACCCGAAGTCGCCCTCACTCAGATCGCAATCTTTTTATCTACTGTCTTTCCCGCATCCTCAAGTATCATGCTCTCGCCTTTTCTTTCTCTACTCTCTCTCTCCTTCTCTCACTCTCTCCCTTTTTCTCTATCTCTCCTTCTCTCACTCTCTTTCTCACGCTCCTTCTATATTTCTCTTTTTCTTTTTTTTCTCTCTCTCCCTCACCCAATTTCTTTCCCTCACTCCCTCACTCCCTCTTTCGCTCTTCTCTACTTCTCTCCATCCTTTCTGTCCTCCTACCCTCTCTTTTCTTCCCTCCTCATCCCCCCTTCCTCCCTCCCTTCCTTCCACCTACCCTCTATTTCCTTCCCTACCTCCTTATTTCTCCCCCTGCTTTAATTCCTTCATTCCTTCCCTCTCCATCCCTCTCTCTTCCCCCCTACCCCCTTCCTTCCTCCTTCCTTGGTTTTCTTATCTGCTTATCTCTGGTTCGAACGGGATTTCTAGGCCGTCCTCTCCAGCCTCTCTCTGGGATAATGTTGGAAGCAAATCTCACTCTCAGGCGGCGTCATTACTCGAATGCATGAGGCCGCGGTCGGAGAAAAAATAATAAACCGTAGCAAGAAGAAGGAAAGGGGGGGGGGGGGGTGACAGACGCTGGCTCCGCGCAGGCGCCGAACGACGGGAATTGCCATACTGCGATAAAAGATGGTGGTGATGATAATAATAATGATAATGATAATAATGATGATGATAATGATAACAACGACAATAATAGTTGATAATGATAATAACCACAACAATGATAACAATAATGGTAAAGATAAGGATGATGATGATGATGATGATGATGATGATGATGATGATGATGATGATGATGATGATGATAACAATATTAATATTAATAATAATAATAATAATAATAATAATAATAATAATAATAGTTGATAATGATAATAACTATAACAATATTAAAGATAATAGTACAGCTTATGATAATAACAGTAATGATAGTAATGATAACATTAATTTATAATGATGATAATCATAACAATGATAATGATAATAATAATACTAAGGATCATAATAACAACAACAACAACAATACTAATAATGCTAATAATAATAACACTAATCATGATAATAGTAATGATGATAATAAGAATATTGTTAATGATAATAAATAATAATAACAAGAGATCGGATGGAGAGAAAATGAGAAACAGAGTGAGAGAGACGGTTAATAGAAACGAAGAGGGAAATACGCAAAGGAAAGCAGCGAGGGAGGACAGCTCTTCAGAACGCGAGAAATACGACTTACTAGACAAGAAAAAAAAAATACAACCTGAGAAACTAATCTCCAGGACAATGACGTCACCCAACTGAAATAACGGCCCAGCGAAAAGCCCTTAAAAGGCGTAAAAATAGGCCCGCCCTATTTCGACCGGCAGACCGAGCAGACCATATAGCTGGGACGTCCCGTTGGTGTGGAATTGAGACGTGTCTTTATATGGGCGCCTGGTATGGCAAGGGCACGGGGGATCAATTGAATCTTGTCTTGATTAAATTTGGGTGTTTTGGCATCAGCTCTGGCGGGAACGCTGTCGTTATTTTTGAATGTTGATATAATACTGCTAAGGTGGTATACTTATGCAATAATAATTGTTATTATCACTACCTCTATGGCAAAAACAGGAAAAAATAAGGTTCAATTACTACGCCATGGTGCATATAAAAGCTACATTTAAGGAACACTATACAATATTTCAGCAAAGATTACTACGTTTAACAACTAGCTCAGCCAATTACCAAATCTAGGCATATAGAGCGAGGAGCCCAATCAGTTAGAGAAAGCTGGCACATGAATTTGTCTGAAGGGATGCATTTTCAGTAATAATGAGGGATGAATGCTGAAGGTGACTCCCCAAACTTTTAACAACGCCCCCCACCCCAAAAAAAAAAAAAAAAAAAAAAAAAAATCGTTACTCTCCTTCTACTATGTGAATACCATTACTATCTTCCTTCTTACCATCTTTAGCACCCTCCCTTCACCTCCCTTCCTGAGAGCACAATACCAGTGTAGCTGAAGACAATCATCATTTTCCTCAAGATTATGATCAGCCATTTCAATGTACCGTGTCCGAAACATACTCTATGGGAGCCATTCCATCCCATATTGACCATCGTATGACTGACAGCTCTATTTGCAAACCCTTTCATGCATGTGCACGCTGCAATTTGGCCACCATAAACCACCATTCCCGTCCGACTACACGGGAATTACAGACCCTCGTAACCGTTGTGGCAGTTAGTTAGCAACATAAACTAGTTCCATTGCATACAAAAAAAAAAAAAAAAAAGGATTGCTTAGGGTCTTTGGATTCCAAGGCCGCTCTTTCAGCAATGCCAACTGAGCTCATTAACAACAAAAGCTAGATTGGTTGTCATTTCTCTTTCTCTAGTCTCTAGCCTATAGTCTCAATCTCTCAATCTCTCAGTCTCTCTCTCTCTCTACTTCTCTGCTTCTCTTCCTCCCTCCCCTTCTTTCTCCTTCTCCCTCTCTCTGTCACCCTCTCCCCCTCTCCCTCTCCCTCTCCCTCTCCCTCTCTATTTCTTTTTCCCTTTACCTCTCCTTCCTTTTTTCCTTCCGTCCCTCCCTCCGTTCATCCTTCTCATCTCCCCTCTCCTTCTTCCCTCACCTCCCCTCTTTCCCGACCCCACCCTCTCCCTCTCCCTCGCCCTCCCTCTCCCTCGCCCTCCCCCTTCGCCCCATCCATCCTCCCCCTTCTCGCTGACACAAACCCCAGCCCCGCCTCCGCCAGCCTCAGAAGCAGCCGCCCTTCGCTGCTCCTCTTCCAACGCGAGGGGCGTGGTCCAGGGAGGGCGTGAATCTCCCCTCGACCTTGGCGGGGGAAGGGAAGGCCCCTCCACCTTGACCTTGGCGGCTCCCTTCATTACCATACGCGTAGCATTCCTCGCCGCCTTTAAAGGAGCCAGACGGAACGGACGAACCACGGCTTAAGGAGGAGGGGGAAGGAGAAAGGGGGAAGGCCAAGGAAGGAAAGGGAGAGGCAGGGGGGGGGGGGGGTAAAGTGGAAGGACAGGGAAGAAAAGAGGAAGGGCAGGCGCGGAATAGAGTGGAAGGAAACCGATGGGAGGAGATAAGGAAGGCGAAAATGAAGCAAGGAAAGACGAGGCGAGTGTAACGAGACAAGGCGAACTCCCCTCCACGTCACTCTCGCTCCGTCACCGACCCGCCGACAAGCTCCCGCGTGTACTCGTGCTACTGCGACGGCGGGAGACACTCGCGCGACCGCCCTACATGGCCCCGCCCGTCATCAGGAGAGACGTGGGCGGGGGCAGCGGAGGCGGGGGAGGCGGGGGGGGGGGGGGTTATCGTGACCCTTGGAAGGACGTTCTCTAAGGTCACACTCAATAAGTTCACCTAGAGTTAGATTAGGAGGCACGCTGTATGCAATGAATCCAAATTAATTTCCTTGTCTTAAAAAGATGAAGAAGAAAAATCCAATCAAAATCGGAAGACAAGCAATTTACTAAGGATTGTCTTTGTCTTTTTTGGCAGAAATTTGTGAGATCGCATTTTCTAAGACACGGGCGGTCAATCTTTCATCTTATGTCCTCTTTTTTATCCGGAAAAGATGACAGGTAGATGAAATCCGACTTTTCCCCTCAAGAACTTAACGTTAATCCAAGGACAATATATTAAAATGAAATGTAAACTTAAATATAAAATATATGCTTGCACATCACATGAATGTGCTATTAATAATGGAATCTCAATAATAATCATAAAATTTCAGCTTTAATCTGAATAATTAAGGAATTTTAATGACTACCCTCCGAAGAATAAACAATATAGATCCAACTCACTGTCTCCACTTCTAATAAAACAGGTTAACAACAACAGCAGCAAGACAAACTAAGTCTCTCCAATCTACCATTTTGCTCTTTCTGACGAACGAACGAGAGAGAGAGAGAGAGAGAGAGAGAGAGAGAGAGAGAGAGAGAGAGAGAGAGAGAGAGAGAGAGAGAGAGAGAGAGAGAGAGAGAGACAGAGACAGAGAGAGACAGATCCAGAGAGAGACAGAGAGAGAGAGAGACAGAGAGAGAGAGAGAGAGAGAGAGAGAGAGAGAGAGAGAGAGAGACAGAGACAGAGAGAGAGACAGATCAGAGAGAGAGACAGAGAGAGAGAGAGACAGAGAGAGAGAGAGAGAGAGAGAGAGAGAGAGAGAGAGACAGAGAGAGAGAGAGAGAGAGAGAGAGACGAAGAGAGAGGAAAAGAGGAAGAGTGGTGGAGAGAGAGAGAGAGAGATGAGAGAGAGAGATAGTGAGAGAGAGAGACGATGAGTGAGAGAGAGAGAGAGAGACGATGAGAGGAGAGAGAGATCAGAGAGAGTGAGAGAGACAGAAGAGAAGGGAGGAGAAGCCAGAGAGAGAGAGAGAGCCAGAGAGAGAGAGAGAGACATGAGAGAGAGGAGTGGAGATGAGAGAGAGAGAGAGAGACAGAGAGAGAGAGAGGACAGAGAGGAGAGAGAGAGGAGAGAGAGAGAGACAGAGAGCGGAGATAGACAGAGAGAGAGAGAGAGGATTGAGAGAAGAGGATATGAGAGAGAAGAGAGAGCGAGAGTGATGGAGAGGGGAGAGAGATTAGAGAGGAGGTGAGAGAAGAGAGAGAGAGCGAGTACGAAGATGGAGAGGATGTGAGAGACAGAGAGTTGAGGAGCAGAGACAGAGAGAGAGAGAGACAGAGAGAGAGAGAGAGTCAAGAGACGAGAAGAGAGACAGAGAGAGAGAGAGAGAGAGATTTGACGAGAGAGAGATCGAGATTGAGGGAGACGAGAGAGATAAGGAGAGAGATCGAAAGAGAGAGAGATGTGAGAGAGAGACGACGAGAGAGAGAGAGATTTCTCAGAATTGAGAGAGGAGAGAGACTGGGACAGGGAGAGATTAAGACAGTTACAGAGACAGACAGAGAGATGAATAAATAGAACCACGCTCTTACAAGACAGCTGGATAAACACATCAGTCATAATGCACAATGTCCTGTTGCCAACGGTCTGTATGGTGATGGAAATTATCAGGTCCGGCCATCACCCAGCACCGCCTGCCACCATCTATCAACGAGACAACACCGGGTCTAACGAGAGGATACAAGTGTCAACCAGGATAGATCATGGTGCTTTGTCCTTTTGTCCTGTATATTAATGCTATCTCCTTTCTTTGTGTATCGATTTGTTCACTCAAGTGCGCAGGTCATGGTTTGCAAAGAAGTGGTCAAAATAGTAGTTTCATTTCAGCTTTCATTAATTCTGAAACATTACCAGAAATACCAAACCCAAGACTTTGCTTTTCATTACTGCTATTTGCTTCTTCGACAAAATAAACTATACTTAATATAACACAGATATATACATAGGAAAGGTGAAAACATATCCAAACAGTTCTTAGAAATACAAACTTTCCTCTTAATATATACGAAATAGTCATGCTCAACCAATTAGTTCAAACAAATAAAAACATTTTACCTTCTAATTAAGAAAATATTCATGACCCGTAATTTCTCAAGGGAATATTAAATATTTACCATCTCTATACTAATCTACGAAAGGGGCTTATACTACTATCTACCATCTCCTTCCTTGCTCTACTTGTCTTGATATGTTAAGGATGTGAATGTTCCCTGTCAGATAAGCACAGCATATGGAGTAACAGCACCATATACGCTGAGCAATGTACCTACAGATCGTATGCAGTACAAAAGTGTAGTACCGTGTTTGACGAACAATAAATCAGGCAGCCCCTTGTTTGGCTCAAAAAAAAAAAAAAAATGCCCTAGGCCGCCACATCGAAACAAGCAGGTCTATCCTCGGAGGAAAGTTATAGGCCTATGCTCCCCCCCCCCCCTCCTCAACCCCCCCCACCCCCTCCTCACCCCCCCTCCTCACACACAAATAATATAATGGTGTGTCCGTCTTTGTCCGTCACCGTCACTGCTTCTGTAATCTCAATACGAAATGCCTCCATTCTCATCGCCGTTCGCTTAATAATCGTCATGCGAAGCTATACTTCAAACAGAAATAGTCGCAAAACATGATTTCTCCTTCCAGTTTAGTAGAATGAAACAGGAAGGAGGAGGAGGAGGGGAAAGAACAATTAGAGGGAGGAGGAAGGAGCATAGTTAATAGAAAGGGAGAATGAGGAGGAAGGGGAGGAGGAGGAAGGAAGTGGGGTGGTGGAGACGGAGGGAAAGATGGAAAACCACAAGGATAGGTTTCGATAATCATGTCTTTAAGTGTGTACACGAAGCCGCAGGAATGTACAACGAAACGATAAAGCTGCATGTTGGGTGGGGAAAGAGGGAAGGAGGAAGAGGAGGAGGCGGAAGAGGAGGGGGGAGGGATGGAGGGAGAGGGAGAGGGAGGGAGAGGGAACAAGGTAGAGCGATAGAGAGATAGGATAGAGAGAGAATGTGGAGAGAGGAGAAGAGAGGATGGAGTGAGAAGGAGAGGTTAGTGAAGGTAGTAGAGAGAGGAGAGAGGAAGAGGGGAGGAGAAGAGGAGAGTTGAGATGGAGAGGGAGAGGGGTGGATAAGGAGAGGTGAGTTGGAGAGAGTTGGTTGACTGGCGTGGAAGATTGTTAGGGGGGGGGGGGGGGGGGGGGGGGGGGGGGGGGGGGGGAGGGGGGGGAAGTGTAGGGATAAGAGAGAGAGAAAGTTGGGAGATGGGATGGATGAGAGCGCGGTGGGAGAGCGAGCTGAAGTGAGAGAGTGCTTGTGATGTGAGTTGATGGAGGTGTGAGAGATTGAGGAGTTTAGGGAGTGGACTGAGAGATGGGAGAGAGAGGAGATGAGTGAAGATGAATAAGGAGAGCGAGACGATGAGCGAGAGTAGGAGACGAGAGAGTGTGAGATGAGGAGAAGATGGTGGGAGTAAGAGAGAGATTTTGGTCTCGATGTCTGAGAGCAGTTGGAGAAGAGAGTTTGCGCAGTAGGTGTAGATGAGAATGATTTAGAGAGGAGAGCGGGAAGGCAGTTAGGGAGAGGAGTGAGGAGTGGAGAGTAGATGAGAGAGAGTGAGTGATGAGAGATCGTGATGCGAGAGATAGAGGGGAGAAGGAGGAGATGAGATGACGAGAGGTAGGAGAGATGAGAGTGAGAGAGGGGGAGAGAGTGGAGTGATGGTGAAGTGAGAATGAATGAGGCGTGTGAGTTGAAGAGGGAAAGTGAGGGGATGAGAGGCAGTAGGGAGACCGTCGAGAGGGAATAGATAAGGAAGGGATGAGAAGTAGGAGGGGGTGGTTAGATCGGAAAGTAACGGAGAGGGTGAGGGATGATGAGAGGGTGAGGTGTGTGGAATAGAGAAAGAGGTGTGATGAGGGAGGATAAGAGAGGGGAATGAGAGAGAGGGAGTGCGAGGAGAGAGAGACACTGAGGAGAGAGAGGAGTGAGACAGTGAGAGTGAGAGAAGATGTTATGTGAGAGAGAGGAGAGATAGAGAAGGGGGGGTATGATAGAGGAGATATGAGTGAGATTAGAGAGACGAGAGAGACGGAAGTGTGACGAGAGAGGAGGTTGAGAGAGATAGAGAGACAGACTGGGAGAGAGAGAGAGAGACAGGGAGGGCGAGAGTGAGAGAGTGAGAGAGTGGGAGAAGAGTTAGAGAGAGGATCGAGTGAGTTGGATGAGATGAGAGAGGAGTAGTTGTTTGAATGAGAGAGATGAGAGAGAGAGAGGGAGAGGGGGGGGGGGAGGGAGGGAGGGAGGGTAGGGTGGCGAGGCGTGGTTGATGATGATGAGAGAGAGAGAGAGAGGAGAGAGAAGAGGAGAGATTCTGTGACTTATAAACGAGCTGGTATGAGATGGGAGGAGAGAGAGAGGAGCATTGGAGAGAGAGAAGAGATGAGAGAGAGAGAGGGGGAGGAGAGAGAGAGGGGGAAGGAGAGAGAGAGACAGGGAGGGAGGTGACGGGAGGGAGGGAGGGAGGAGGGAGGGAGGGAGGGAGGGAGGAGGGAGAGGAGGGAGGGAGGGAGGGAGGGTGAGAGAAGAGCGTCGAAATGCTAGCCTCAGCTGATGGAGCCGCCCTCCGCGCGCCCGCACCTACGCTGGCGTCGCAGGAGGCACGCTGGCTATCTCGGGGCAATCAGAAGGGCGTAAGTGGCTGAGTATGAATGCAGTTCTGTCCCCGAGAACCCGTTCGCGGAGTAAAGGAGTTCTCGTACTTCGAAATACCCATTTGTATAATTTTCTTTAGCCTAGCCATCGCCCCCCAGAATGAGCTAGAATATATTATACACTTCAAGCGCCAGATAAGAATCTCGAAGGAGTGCGTTAGCCGCAATCATCGGCTCTTTTCTCGCACACTTCCTCGTTTGCAATCAACTAGACAACGAACCTAATTTTCCGCCTCTGCCTCCCCCGTTCCCTCCCTCCCTCTCTCTTTCCTCCCTTCTGCCCTCTCTGCTTCATCTTCTTCCGCTCTCCCTCCCTCCCCCCCTCTCTCTTTCCTCCCTCCCTCACCATCTCTCTTCACTCCCTCCCTCCCTCCCTCTCTTACTCCTTCCTCACTCCCTCCATCCCTCCCTCCCTCTTTTTCTCCTTCCTCAACTCCCTCCCTCCCGTCCACCCTCTCTCCTTCCTCACTCACTCATTCTCCCACTCCTTCCTTCCCCTCTCCCTCGCCTTCCACCTCTCTCTCCCTCTTCGCTCTCATTCCGTAACCTCTGCAGAGCAGATGAACCCGCAGGTAAGCCACCTGACGGTATCAGATCGAAACATAAACAGTCTCCCCTCCCCTCCCCTTCCCCGTCCCCTACCTCGCTTCGCACAACCCTTCCTACTCGCGCCATTACGCAACCCCTCGGCCACGCATCCTCGCTCGCACTTCATAACTTGTTTGGACGGATACAAAATTGGATAACATGCCGAAGCCGTGTAGACCATTGTTTGCGAAGACGTGGCCCCCTCACCCCGCCCCCGCTCCCTCAGATCCGCCGACCGGAAGGTGCGCCGCGGAATCTGATACCCAGCCAGAGGCCTAGCGCGATGAACGAATATAGTTCACAGAGGCAGAAGGGCCAGATCGGAGCAAGGGCCGACGACCTACAGACACCGGGGGAAACGCAAAAGAAGCCGAGGAGGAAGACGAGGAACGGAAGCAGCTTCCGCCGCCGACAGACGAACGGAAGACGCCGCCGCAGTTAAGCCGCAGGCCCGCAGATTCAAAGCCGAGGAGCATGCAGACGTAGCAGACGCACGCCGGCCCTGATCCACAACTCTGCCGCAGCATCAACGCTTCTAAGAAGATTACTAGTCAGACTCCTTCCTCTACCTCTTCTCCTCCTCAAACCTCTTCTCCTCCTCAACCTCTCCTCCTCTCAACCTCTTCCTCCTCCTCAACCTCTTCCTCCTCCTCAACCTCTTCCTCCTCTCCTCCTCAAACCTCCTCCTCCTCCTTCACCTTTCCTTCCTCCTCAAACCTCTTCTCCTCCTCTCCTCTTCCTCCTCCTCAACTCTTCCTCATCACTCAACCTTCTTCCTCCTCCTCACCTCTTCCTCTCCTAAACTCTTCCTCCTCCATCAAAACCTTTCTCCTCTCAAACCTCTTCCTCTCCTCAACCTCCTTCCTTCTCTCTCAAAAATCTTCCCTACCTCAACTTCCTCCTCCCCCTCCCCTCCTTCAACTCTCCTTTCCCTCCCACTCCCCATCCTCAACCTCCTCCGCCCTTTTCCTTCCCCTCCTCCTCCCCCTCCTCCACCTCCTCCTCCTCCTCCTCCTCCTTCCTTACTCTCAACTCTCCTCCTCATCCTCAACCTCCTACTGCCTCCCTCACTCTCAACCTCCTCCTCCTCCTCCTCAACCTCCTACTCCTTCCATCCTCAACCTCCTCTCCTCTCCTAAACCTCCTCCTCCTCTGCCACTCCTCCTCTCCTCCTCCTCCTCCTCTCTCCTCCCTTCCTACCCTCCTTCCTCCTCCTCCTCTCCTCCTCTCCCTTGTTTCCGAGCGTCCTTGGTCTCGTCCTCGCATACGTGACTGCTACGTCAGACAAACAAACTCCTTGGGAGGGAGGGAG
This sequence comes from Penaeus chinensis, assembly GCF_019202785.1. NCBI lineage: Eukaryota > Metazoa > Arthropoda > Malacostraca > Decapoda > Penaeidae > Penaeus > Penaeus chinensis. Next base: position 18,957,812 of record NC_061849.1, read on the forward strand.
GGAGGGAGACTGAGAGGGAAGGAGAGTGGGATGGAGAAGAGTGAGCCAAAGCATAGGAGAACAGATGGGCAAGAGAATGGATTAGAATAAAACAGAATAGAAAACAATATAAGAGGATATATTAGATTTGAACAGGACAGAGCAGAATAGCATTGAATAGAAGAGAAAAGAATAGAATTGCAGAAAAGAGGAAAGGAGAGATGAGGAAACAGAAAACGAAAGAGAAAGAGAGAGAGAGAGCCTCAGGGCTTGAACTGGAGGAAGAAGAGGGGGGGGGGGGGGTCAGTACATGGACATTAGCCCGGCAAATGGCGCGGGAGGCGGAAGTAAGAAGTAAGGTCTAATTGCTCTTTCGTTACGAATTCTTCCTCGCTGGAATTCTCGAATGCGACCGCCTTTAATCGCCCCGAGACGATTAACCCAACCGTCCACAAACCAGGTCAAATGCCATTCGCGAAATGGAAAACAGCATACAATCTACTGCACAGAGGCACTCGGTGCAACCTACAGCCCGCATCCCGAAGCTCTCGACCCCATCGCCCATAGCAAGACACCTACAGCAGAGAACATAGCAAACGACCCATGCCCTGCATCCCCATGACCCAAAGCCCATAGCCAATAGCCTTCACAACCCTCAACAAACACTGATGTGCGAGACGACAACAGCTCCGCCTCCGTCCACGTCAGATAACCTGGAGGAGGACAGCCCGCCGCCGTCAGCGACTCCATCCTCCCTTCGCCTCACACCCGACGCCAGACGCACAAGGTTATCTCGAAGAGTAAGAGAGCGACCGCATTACCTCGCAAGTGAATGAATATATAAATAAAATATACAAATAAATAAGTAAATAGACAAATAATGTTCAAATATTAATTGCACATTGATGCAGGGGGACATTAACTAATATACAGTATAATAATTAACAGGTAAGTGTTAATATACAAAACAAAATAAATATATATATATACATACATACATACATGCATACATACATACATATATATATATATATATATATATATATATATATATATATATATATATATATATATATTATGTATATATAAATGAAAGGCTAATTAACATTTTCACTTTTCATACTTTAATATCGTTCTACAAAAAGTTCTCACGTAGCCTGCTAAGAAAACTCCTAACCGAATCACGTGACATGAATTCTGATAAGTAAGCAAGGAGAGACCGGGATATGTCCTTATACGCATGCTCCTCGACTTCGCTTTCCGGGCACGACCAGGGTATGCCCAACGAAAAAGGAGAGAAGACAACAGATCGTTTTGTTGTTTGCGTTGATGCAGCGGACGCGCGGAGGACCCGAGGCTTAAATGATAGCACGAGCAGGAGTAGCAATGACGTCATATAAAAGAGCCCGAATACTGTCAAGAGCAAATGCAACGTTAGCAGCAAATGGCAACAACCACCTGCCAAAGACGCCATTAACACCCAACAGAAATATGACTGAACATAATAATCCAAAATCTTAACGAATCAATCCCGACGCCGGACAGACCACCCATCTTCTTTTCAGCAACACTGCCCTTATTTTAATGATCCTGTATTATATCACGCTATTTGGGGGGGGGGGGTAGTATAGCCCAGGGTGAGGAGGGGCGGGCAGACCACCGCTCGGCAGACACCTGTCAATCATGCCACCTTTGCGAGACGAGATCCATAATTCACATTTGCCTCGGGGGACAGTGAGCCATAGGGAGCCAATAAAGGAGAGAGAAAAAAAATGAAGAATATGACGTGAAAAAGACTGGAAAACCTGAGGTATTATTAACCTATTTCGTGGCACGGTATACTCAAATTACGGAAAAAGATCTGCCAAGATGTAACTTTGCAATGTTTCTAATTGTGATAAGAAAGAAGAAAAATAGGACTGCCGAGATAATAGGAGTGAAAAATATTTGAGTGAAGTTATTGACAAGTAAACAATAATCAAAAAGCAATCAAATAACATGCAGCCATCACAAAACGAAAGGCTATTATTAATCTCCATACTACCAACTTTGTTAACATAGAGGCAATAAGAGCGATAATATACATATTGAAGATGGCAATAATTACCATATCCATAACAGAAATAACAATTTTATCCTATATGTGTATATATAATATATATGTAAATAAATAAATAAATATATATATATAACGAAATATATATATGTATATATACATACATACATACATACATACATACATACACACACACACTAAAAATATACATATATATATATATATATATATATATATATATATACACATATATATACACTTTTTAATGCCGTCTTGAAGTCGTGACCAAGTCATCTGAGAAAACGGAACTCCCGCAGCATCTTCCTCGTCCGTCTCGCGGCCGCGCAGCCGCCCAGCGAACGGCCTCGACGCCCATTAGCGCACATCACGCCAAGGAATCCGTCTTGCTGACCAGGCAGACGCAAGCGCATAAGCTCCTTCACTTACGCCATTTGCACATTACGCCATCAAGCGTAAATATATATATATATATATATATATATATATATTATATATATATATATATATAATATATATATATAATATATAAATATAACTATATATATTATATATAAATATAATATATATATATATATATGAGAGAATAAGATAGAGAGAGAGAGAGAGAGAGAGAGAGAGAGAGAGAGAGAGAGAGAGAGAGAGAGAGATACATATATATATATATATATATATATATATATATATATATACACACACACACACACACACACATTTAAACATATACATACACAGACACACACAATATACCCAGGATACAAAAGATTCCCAGTGCTAGAACAGGTTTCCTTTCAAGTAACATCAGTTAGTCTAATGAAGGCTCATCTTAAGGAAATCTTTTCATCTTAATACATTGGGGTTCTTTTTCATCATTATTGGGTTTAGGAAAGCATTATGGAGTTTGAAAACTAAAACTTATCTTGTCCATAGAAAAAAAAAAAAAAGTGATTTTCATTAGGTTTCCGTTAATGTTTGATCGTTTGTCGTTCTGGTGTTGCTATCGTTGCAGTTTCTGTTGTCCTTGTTGTATTGCTTTCCGTGGAAGGACTGTTTCTGACCAGATCAATCATAAAGCCAAACACACACGCAAGAGACCTATGACGCAATACTCGAAGCTTCTTCCCAGCACCGCCCCTCGGCCCCTGTCCTGCGTCGGAGGCAGATCCTACATCGGTCTTTAGGGAGACAGTGTGGGCGGCGAGAGTAGTAAGGGAGGGAGCGAGGGAGAGGGGGAACACAGGGGAAGAGGGGAGAAGGAGGGAGGGAAAGAGGGAGGAAAAGGAGAGGAGAGAAGCGACGAGAAGAAAAGAGAAGAGAAACGAAGAGAAGAGGAAAAAATAAAGAAATGAATAAAATAAAATAAATTACAACATGAAACAAAAAAAAAAAAAAAAAAAAAAACAAGGGAGATGAGAGGAAAAGAAAAGGAAGTGAAAGGAAAGACTAGAAAATAAAAATGGAAAGGGGTGTAAAAGGAATAAATAAAAGCAAGAGAAGAGGGGGAATGGAGAGAGAGAATGAAATCACCCTCGGATTCAAAGCAGCTACGTCCCCGCAACGCTATTTAACGCGTGTAAACGAAACAGGAGCTGAGGATCGCCTCCGCCTGCCCACGAGCATCACCTTGAGATAAGGGGCGACGGAGATCGGCATCAACATCAGCATACCGATGCGGAATGCTAACTACAGATGCTCTTGCTTTATTTACATGACGTAATGGGGTGGGGGAAAGGGGGTGGGGGGTCGGTCTTCGGTTGGCCAAGGATATTCGCGCAGGTAAGAGTGTGGATATAATAAAAGCCGGAATAGGGTCTCGTATTGGGCTATATCCCTCCCCCCCCC
>NC_061849.1:18969206-18976706 GCF_019202785.1 Penaeus chinensis
GACAAAACAAACTGTCATTATGCTAAGCTCTGTAATATTTTGTCTTCACACTTACAATGGAAATTATGAATTTTTCTTCATGGAATCATATGTCTGACACCAAAATTTTACGCCCTTGGTTTTGTTAGGAATTAATATTGTGATAATTATTTTTGCTTAAATTCCCAAGTAATTTACAGCTTTACCGCACTGCCCTTGAATACATAAAGAACCCGCTGGAAAAAAAACTATAAACGAATGCAATGTAATATTAATATACAACTTCTGTACTTCATTTTTGTTTCCCTACATCGATATTGCATTTACCTTTGTGTTTAATTTCGTATCTACAAAATATTTTTCAGTTCCCATGATCTTCAATACATAACGATAAGAATTATTACTAACATCATTTTCTGAATCCCCTTGAAAAAAAAATCAAATCCCTACCATAAATATCAAATAAAGAAAACCAAATCGCGTAACACAATCAATACCACAACAAAGCATAGCGAGCATGATCACTGAATGCAAAATCACGTTGACTGGCGTTATACATGGCACTTAGGCAACAGGATTTAAGAGTGACGTGCAATTTGTACTGTACATCTCAGAGCGATTACAGGAGATTCTGCTTATCTAAATGAAGTATTTATATTTACCCATTTATTTTAATCATTTTGTGGACGGTGAAATTATGAGCTTCGAATTAAGGAAAAGTATATTTTTAGTGAACCAAAAAAATCAATTATCTTTGTTCACTTCTTTGACGGGGTAATAAAACGACTGGAAAAATATATCCATGGTGATTAACCGATATAAGATGAAGAACTGGTAAAGAGGAAGAGGATAAAGAAAGTGAAGAAGAATTAGAAGATCTTAGTAACGGATAAACGAATAATGAAGTAGACAAAGAAGGAAATCATAAGACGAACATGAATAAGGACAGAGGAGGAGGAGTAGGGAGAAGAAGAAGAGGATAAGGAGAGGAGGAAGAGGAGGGCGAAGGGAAGAAGGGGAGAAGAAGAAGATGATGAAGAGGAGGAGGAAGCAGAAGAAGAGGAGAAGGAAGAGGAGAATGAGAGGAGGAGGAAGAAGAGGAAGAGGAAGAGGAGACGGAGAGGAGGAGGAGGAAGAGGAGAAGGAAGAGAAGGAGGAAGGGGAGAAGGAGAAGGAGAAGGAGAAAGAGAAAGAGGAGAAGGAGAGGAGGAGGAGAAGGAGAGGAGGAGGAGAAGGTGGAAGAGGAGGTGGATGAAGAGGAGAAGGATTTGAGGAGGAGAAGGAGGAAGAGGAGAAGGAGAAGGAGAAGGAGGAAGAAGAGAAGGAGAGGAGGAGGAGAAGGAGGAGGAGGAGAAGGATGAAGAGGAGAAGGATGAAGAGGAGAAGGATGAAGAGGAGAAGGAGAGGAGGAGGAGAAGGAGGAAGAGGAGAAGGAGAAGGAGAAGGAGGAGGAGGAGAAGGAGAGAAGGAGGAGGGGAGTAAAGTACAGTGTCCCTGGTCACATTATCAGTATCATAAACTTCGGATGGCACTTTATGGCCGAATTAATGAACACTAAGTCAAATCGCACCTATATTATTGTCAAAACAAATATGAAAACAATTCAAAGGCCGTTGGACAAATATGGATGAACCGTTCCGTGTTTGTATCTATGTTTGTGTTATATTCAAAAACATAAAAAGTACTCACAATGTATGCATGTATGTATGTGTGTGTGTGTGTGTGTGTGTGTGTGTGTGTGTGTGTGTGTGTGTGTATGTGTGTGTGTGCGTGTGTGTGTGTGTGTGTGTGTGTGTGTGTGTGTGTGTATGTGTGTGTGTGTGTGTGTGTGTGTGTGTGTGTGTGTGTGTGTGTGTGTGTGTGTGTGTGTGTATGTGTGTGTGTGTGTATGTGTGTGTATGTGTGTGTGTGTGTGTGTGTGTGTGTGTGTGTGTGTGTGTGTGTGTGTGTGTGTGTGTGTGTGTGTGTGTGTGTGTGTGTGTGTGTGTGTGTGTGTGTGTGTGTGTGTGTGTGTGTGTGTGTATGTATGTATGTATGTATGTATGTATGTATGTATGTATGTATGTATGTATGTATGTATGTAATGTATGTATATGTATATGTATGTGTATGTGTATGTGTATGTGTATGTGTATGTGTATGTGTATGTGCATGTGCATGTGCATGTGTATGTGTATGTGTATGTGTATGTGTATGTGTATGTGTATGCGTATGTATATGTGTATGTGTATGTATATGTATATATGTATATATATTATATATATACATATATATATATATATATATATATATGCATATGTATACATACATACAAACATGCATATTTTTTTATGTAGGCCTATCTAATACTGAACTGTGAATATATCAGAATGCCTTGCAAAATCCGCACCATTTATGCCAACAGAATTTACAAGGAGCAGCGAGGAGAAACAAACCCGTCTAGCTTTCGCTGCATAATGATAATTATTGCATAATGAGATCGAAGCGCGAATAAACAAATCTAATGAATTAATCCCGGATTTAATGGGCCATTGTAGCCACTTCCCCACAACCGGCGCAGACATGATGGCACGCCGGTTATGAGGGCCGTTCTAAGAATGGGGAGACAGAAGGAACGGAAGACAAGGCGGGAGGATAATGGTGAAGATGGTCATTCGTGATGGTGATGATGAAGAAGAGGAGGAAGAGGAGGAGGAAGAGGAGGAGGAGGAGGAGGAGGAGGAGGAGGAGGATGTAGAAGAAGAAGAAGAAGGTAACCAGGCCTCAGCCCGGATGAGAAGGAAGGGGTTGAAAAATAAAAGAAAACGAAGAAGAAAAATAAGAAAAAAGAAGAAATAAATAAGGAAAAATAGGAAGAAAATAATATTTTCTAAAATACGAAATAGAACAGTAGAAGAGTAACAGCAGCACGAACGAGAGCAAGAACAAGAATAAAAAGAAAACGAAGAAGAGAAAGACAGGGAAGGAGGAGAAGAAAAAGAAAAGAAGAAGATGAGACAGAAAAAAAGAAGAAAAGAAGAAGAAGAAGCACAAAAAAGAAGAAAAAAAGAAAAAGAAGAGGAAGAAGAAGAAGCAGAAGAAGAAAAGAAGAAAAGAAAAAGAAGACGAAGAGGCAAGGAAGAAAAGAAGAAATAAAAGAACAGAAAAACAGAAAAAGAAAACGAAGTAAGGAAAAAAAGAAGAAAAAAGAAAAAAGAAGAAGCAAAAAAGAAAAGAGAAGAAGAGAAAAGCCGACGAAGAAGAGGGCGCTCGCCCGGCCCCGCCCTCCGCACCCATGGCCGGAGACACAAGCTCCTCTGCTGCGTCGCCGTCGTCATCCCCGGACCAAGGCAATCCACACGGCATGCGCGTGGCAACACACACCCAGTGCATGGCCAGGAGCCGCAGGCCGTGTGATGAGTTGCAGCGTGCGTGCGGCGGCGGGAGGGCGGGCGGGCGGGCGGGCGGGAGGGCGTGGTCGTGTCCCGGACTCCACCCCCTCAGCTGGTCCTCACCCCCCCCCCCCCTTCTCCTTCTGCCTATTTTAATTCGAGTGGCAGGTGGTACATCCTACAGCAGGTATGTGGCTGGACGTGCACGGAGGCCTCTATGCCGGCCCTTTGAACGTCGAATCGTGTATGTGATAACTTTATATGATGAATAGTATATATATATGCAACACAGATCGTTTATGCGGCACCTTGTTAGTTCCATCACATACGAATATGCGACAAACTCTATATGCGATATTTTATATGCAATACCTTGCACTACATTATGTATGTCATCCTGTATATGACAGGTAGGTGTACTTGACGCCCTTTATATGGCACCTTGTAGACAACACCCTGAATTAGTAAACCTTATTGTACAACCTATTTACTGCGCTGCACACTATGTGTCGTATGTATCACGAAACGCGAGGTCCGCCACTTTCAGGAAGTACTCAATTACGCTTGGCGAACACGAGAGATACACAACGAGCGCCTTAGCGAAGGTTGGAAGACTAACATTTTGGATATGAGTCATGGGATTCGGTAAAAGGGAAAAAATAATATTCATTGCAGAAACAAGTTTATGGAAATGTACGTGCTTTTAAGAAAGGAGAAACGGACAGACAGACACACTGACACATAGACACACTTAGATGCTCTACATACATACACATAGCAACAAACAAACGCCCGCACGCAAACGCCCCATGTGAACAACAGATACCAACTCCCTGCATCTACGGGGCTCCATGAATAAACATCGAGATACATATCTAATTCTTTACAAAATGTAAATAAATAACGACAGCCAGACTAATCACACCCGGCCCTAAGCTGCTCATAACAATATCTCACATCTCGCTGCCCTTCTTCGTTAGCATAATCAACGCCCCTGCTAGTCGAGTTCTGTGGGACCAATGGGGGTCTCAGAGGGCGACTGCAGCGAGGCGCTCACTTTCTCGTCACACTCAAGGAGTAGCTCGAAACCGGCGCCCGAACGAAAACTCTTCCCGAGGCGACACGTGCTCTGTCTCTACAACACATGAAAGATGATATGTATAATGAACATATCGCTGCTAGACCGAAGAAACACATTCTAAAATCATAAGCAGATGGCGAGCAGGTCAAGGCGATATAGCGAGAACCAATAAGCAATAATGAAGAGATCTAAGCTGTATAACGAAGGCGTACATAAACCGCCAGCAGTAATTACAACCCGATAATTATGTTCCGTGAGAGACGCGTACATGCTTTATACTCGCCCGTGGGAACATGCCTCGGCGGAACAGAAGTGTGAAATTGCCCCGTAATTCGAACCAGCGTGGCGCGTTGCTTTTTTCTTTTTTGGTCATTTTTGTATCGTTTTCGGGTGGGCGTCATGCTAATCGCTGCCTGGAGAGCGATTTCGAGGTTTAACAAGAAGGAGAATACTTTCCAGACGATGTTGATGTTTCCAAGTCCTCAGATTTTCGGCTGACGCGGCACCCTTAAGACGAAAATTTATTGCTCTTTTTGTGGGAATGACGACTGATTGATCCCTTGCATGAAGAGGAAACTTACAAAATTCCCACAATTACCACGGGAGAACAAGGTCCAGACGCTAAGAAATCCAAACACGATTTCCTCCCTTACACACGAAATGCCATGAAACCCAGCAAGCAAAACGCATCACGAAACGTCTTCATCTGCATCCGCCAACACGAGCACACGGAAGCCATCCAACCCCCAGCGAGCCCCTGCCCCTTGTCCCATCCCCCACGCCGATCTCCTATCCTAACGAGACGCTCAGGTGTGGGGCAGCGACGTTTGTAGACACGCATGGCACCCTGACATCGCGCCCATTAACATCCAGTTCACAGCCGCGGAGACGCTCGACGCCCATTGCCATTCCTCCAGAGCGGCCGCGTCGTGGCCTCTGCCGGATCCGCTCGGGGGTCGGGCTGCCGCCTCTCCCCCCGGGCCGAGGGGCCGACGTGGTGAAAAGAGTAAAACTACTGAGTAAATGAGGCAGGTAAATGATGTAAACAATTTAATCATACATTATTTGTAACTTTACCTTGAAAGAAAATATGTAAGGCACGAAAATGATTGGGTTCGCTGTCATCTATGTTAAATCAAACTCATAAAATGCATAAGCAGAATAATAATCGCATGATCATTTTTACTGCCAACGATAATTTACTGCAAATCAACGGCAGAATCTATCATATGCGTCATTAAAACTTCACTGTTTTATTCTAGCTAACAATAATGCAAACCATCGGAAGGTAGATGAAGTGCGTCATTTGCGATGAACATCATCTATGTGTATATTCCTCTCCCAAACACATATCTCAAAAAGCCGAACGCAACGAATGTAAACCTAATTTTTTTTTTTCTTTACGAACGTCTTTCAACATGACACAAGGAGACGGAGAGGACTGCGGGTGTGATCATGGAAGTGCGTGTGTCATGAGTGTGCGTGGGCGTGCGTGTCTGTGCGTACGTCCATGGCGGCGAGAGGCCAGGCTGCTCGGCGGGTCACGAGCGCTGCACCTGCGTCTCCTTCTCGTCGGTTACCTTCGCCCTGATAATGCCGCTCTATAAATACTGCGGTGACCTTGGGTAATGAGGGTCCGGGCTTGCGGTCGTGAGACGGCATGGGCAGGCAGAGGGGGTGGAAGAGGGTGGGTCGTGGGTATGAGCGCAAGGGGGGAGGGGGAAGGGACAAAGGCGGGAAGGTGGCTAGAGAGGAAACAACTGAAAATAAGAAAGTAAAAGCAAGATAATCGAAGAGGAGGAGGAAGAGGGCAATACAGAAATTTATGAAGCGGGACAAAATACCATGGGGAGAAAGCTCCGAAGGAAACGAGGGAAAAAGGCAACGAAGAGGGGGAAGGAGGGGAGAGGAAGGGCGGGGGCCACAGGACCAAACTCCTCAGAACAGAGACTGCGGACGAGGAGCGACATCCGGCGAAGGAACGGAAAGGTCCTCGAAAAACGCTAAAAGGCGCTGACTCGCCGCTGCTCCCGCCTGCGACACGTTCAATTTCACACAGAAATGATTCACAGATGTCACAAAGCTATTATCGCCATCTTGTTAGGAATCCGAAAGGAATTCAAATCTTAAACTTATTTCCCATGAAACCAAACTAACATTCCTAGACCATCTTCTTATATTGTCTAATATTAGACACACACACACACACACACACACACACACACACACACACACACACACACACACACACACATACACAAGCACGCATGCACGTACGCACATACATATATAATATATATATATATATATATATATATATATTAAAATGTATAATATATATATGTATATATTTATATAATATATATATACACACATATATATTTATATATATATATATATATATATATATATATATATGTATGTATGTATGTATGTGTGTGTGTGTGTGTGTATGTGTGTGTGTGTGTGTGTGTGTGTGTGTGTGTGTGTGTGTGTGTGTGTGTGTGTGTGTGTGTGTGTGTGTGTGTGTGCGTGTGCGTGTGCGTGTGCGTGTGCGTGTGCGTGTGCGTGTGCGTGTGCGTGTGCGTGTGCGTTTCTAATATTAACCTATTAGATTTTATTGTAAAAATATATCTGAGAAAATCCAGAACTCAAACCAGATATATCGCCGTCGACCTCCTTCTCCAAGTACACACATACCCAGTAACTCGACCGATATTACAGATCGATATAGATAACAGTTGCAATGGTAAAATGACACCAAAAACACCAAAACCACGAAAAAATAACAACAACCACATGCGTACATAAAATAGTTTCACATATCTTATCGCCTTTGAGCCACAGGGACAGTCTGCCTATCTGCCGTCTGTGGTGGCACCCTTTGACCTCAATACTGGCACTCTCTCGAGGTCTTCTGGGACGTGGCACTAGAATCCATGCCACGCCCAGGCCGTCACAAGCCGCACGATGCTCATCCTTGGCGAAGGTGATGCATGAGCCAGGCGACGGAATCTCCGTGGCATTTGGCCTCGATTTATTGTGATGCATGATTCATGACCTCGGCGA
>NC_061849.1:18981706-18989206 GCF_019202785.1 Penaeus chinensis
GCAAAAGCACTCTACGGAGTTCTCCCGACTCTCCCTAGGCATGGAGGAGACCCTGGTGGACATCACCCTGGCCGACTCCAGCAAGCTGACGGCCTTCCCCTTCGGCAGCGTGGACGCCTACAAGAGCCTATACAAGGTGTTCCTCTCCAACACCCAGATCACCAAGATGGACCCCGTCGCCCCCGCGCCCAACCTGGCCGAGGTCAGACCCTCCCCCTTGTGCCCTTGTCATACATCAATATAGCAGGGTACGAGCACCCTGAAGGTCACCCTCAAAGTGAAGTTCACCAAGATTTCGAAACTTACTTTCTATAAATAATTCATATGGAATCCCACTGTAAACAATAGCTTTTTGGCAGACGAAACAACACTTTCGAAGTACTCCCGAAGTACTTTATCTAACTATATATGTTTATACACACACACATATACATATATACACACACGCATATATACTACATATATATATACATATATATATATATATATATATATATGTATATATATGTATAAGTATATGTGTGTGTATATATATAAATATATAAATATATAAATATATATATATAAATGTATACATATATACATATATATATATGTGTATATATATATATATATATATATATATATGTATGTATAAGTATATGTGTGTATGTGTGTGTGTGTGTGTGTGTGTGTGTGTGTGTGTGTGTGTGTGTGTGTGTGTGTGTGTGTGTGTGTGTGTGTGTGTGTGTGTGTGTGTGTGTATATATATATATATATATATATATATATATATATATATATATATATATATGCCCCACCCGCAGGTGAGCGTCCCCGGCAGCCAGATCGCCAGCGTCGCCCCCAGCGCGTTCGCCGACCTGCCCCGCCTCGCCCGGGTCGACCTCAGCAGGAACCCGCTGACGGCGCTCGAGGACAACTGGTTCGCGGCCGCCACTTCAGAGTGAGTTCTCGCTTGCCCTTTTCGGGATTTAAGCCCGACTGAGGTTCTTACTGCTTATTTTGTTTATGGATTACCACGTGCGCTTAGTCGAGTGATGAGGTAATGTGTGTATGAGAAGAGATTATGTAGATCGTATATATGTGTATACAAATGTATGTAAGCATGACGCTAACCACGCATGTGTGGAGTTATGTCTTATATAAATGCCTCACTTCCACCTTCCTTCACTTTTCGTCAAACTCTCTGCGATCTACAGAACGCAATATAACTCACAAAGTTTACCGAGAGAGCCCTCCCTTTCGCAATCCGATTTCCAAGTTTATATACCGTATTTTATCTCCAAACACCACTGCCCGCTCCGCCGCGGAATATATTGTGATTTTCTAAATTTCTTCGCCATTTACACCCTCTGAATATGCAAATCATAGGATTAAGCAGCCTCCCTTTTCTTCAGTGAGAATTTACGTTTCGACAAACGAAGAAATACCCGTCATCGTTTGATCATTATTATTATGTTTATCTTTCTTTTTCTTATTTTATATCATTTTAGCTTTCAGATGTTGTTCCTCGCATTTAAATGTCAAATCAGTCAACGATAAACTTGCACTCAAAAATACAAGCAAGAAATCCAGTCACAAAATATAATCTCAAGAAAGGTAAGCAGATAAAGATGCTAAACACAAATAGAAATGTCTAGAGTCCAGTGGACAGGAATTCCCGACATGAACAACTTCATTTGTTAGCGAAGAAGGGTTTCATCGAGCAAAATATGACACACAATTTAGACAGCTGTTGCATGGAAGGCATCTCGATCGAAATTATTGCCGCAGATGGAATATATAACCTCTAACTAATAATCATGGCTGGACAAATAATTGCAATATCAATAATAATAACAATAATAATAATAATATAATAATAATAATAATAATAATAATAATAATAACAATATAAACAACAATAATGATAATGATAATGATAATGATAATGATGACAATAATAATAATAATAATAATAATAATGATAAAAACAAAAAAAAAAATATAAGAATAACAAAAACAAAATAATAATAATAAAACATATGAAGACGAAGAATTACAAACAATAACAATACAAAGAAGAAACGATAAAAGCGACGAATTATACTAACCAAAAACCTCAAACACATACACAGTTAGGAGATACTAAGTAAACAATGAAATATCAAAACGTTTAAAATCCAACGCCTATGTTTAACTCGTCTGTTGTTCCTAAAGGCATGCAACAGAACTGAAGGAGGGAAGGAAGATGGCAAGGAGGGAGGGAAAAAGGGAAGGGAAGAAGAATGGGAGGAAGGACGGAGGGGGAGGGCGGGCAGGTACGTACAGAGAAGGGGGCATCCGAGAGAGAAAGAGAGAAAGAAAGAGAGAGAGAGAGAGAGAGAGAGAGAGAGAGAGAGAGAGAGAGAGAGAGAGAGAGAGAGAGAGAGAGAGAGAGAGAGAGAGAGAGAGAGAGAAAGAAAGAGAGAGAGAGAGAGAGAGAGAGAGAGAGAGAGAGAGAGAGAGAGAGAGAGAGAGAGAGAGAGAGAGAGAGAGAGAGAGAGAGAGAGAGAGAGAGAGAGAGAGAGAGAGAGAGAGAGAGAGAGAGAGAGAGAGAGAGAGAGAGAGAGAGAGAGAGAGAGAGAGAGAGAGAGAGAGATGAAAAGGAACAGAGGAAATGATGACATCCCAGGTGGTAAGTGAATCCGGAGAGAGAATGCAACCAGGGAAGACAATAGGGGGGGGGGGGATTCCCCAGCGGCGGGCGGTTCCCTCGGGCAACAGAAGGCCAGCTGGTTCATCTCTCACAATGCAAATTACGATCGCGGAACAGGTGGTCGCGTCGGGTTTATCGATCGAAGGATTTTTTTAAAATGCGCGTCCTCTGGCCCTCTGAAACCCGGCGTATAAATTTACAAACAATTTATTTCTCTGCATAGGTCACCTGTCTACACCTCATATGGAATAATTTGTATCATCAGTCGCTAGATAAGCACTTCGAGGACAACATCATGGGGCAAAAATATAAACATTAAAAAAAACAAAAATTATTCAATCTGACGGATGTCAAAGAGCTAACAAATACAATCGAATATCTTTTAAACAATAACAGATTCGACTCGGTGCCTGAAATAAATCTTGCTTTGAGAACACTATAATATAAAACCGTAAATTTCGCTGCAGATTATAGACTCCGAAACCTCTATTTCAATGACTGGTATGCGGAGCTTGTCTCGATTAAGCGCACTATTTAATCTCTGACAATATTAAAACAAATGATGGGACATATTTCTTTAAAAATCAATTGAGAAAGATTTGCAAGTAGGAACAGAGAGAGGGAGGAAGGGAGGGAGAAGCGGGGAAATACTGGAACGAGATCATTGAAAACGAAGGAAACCACCATTATGGGCACATAAATATAATAAAAATAAAAATACCGGATGTAAAAGTCACCACACTAATTTTGAAGCCCTAGATTATCTAAGAGACCCCCCCCCCCTAACTAACCCCTCCGAACTGCAATGACTAAGGACTCAGCAGAACGCCTAGAACGTGACGTCACAGAGGCAATACGTGAAAGATTGAGGACGCACCTGAGGAAAATTAACACCCTCCTCCCTCCTCCCTCTTACCCTTCTCCCTCTCCCCCTCCATATCTCACCCCCCCCCCTCTCCCTCTTCATCTTTCTCCAACGCCACCCTCCCCCTATCCCCCAACTCTCATGCCCCTGTGCCCCCTCTGCCCTTCCTGCCTGCTCGCAAATTCGTAATCCAACTCGTGTTTTTATTTCCGATCAGGGGAGGCGCTTGCTTGCTTGGCTGTCGAGGCGCTGCGACTCTCGATGCGAGATACCGTTATAACCGACCTTCACTTATATATAAAACCGGATCTTTATATAGAAAAAGTAAAAGAAAAAAGCAGGACAGGTTATTCAGGTCTATCAAACAGACACGCACGCACGCAAAGGCAGAGATATAAGCAAATATACTTACGTGCACGCATGCACTAACTGGTATAACTATACACGTCAACTCACTCACTCACTCACTCACTCACTCACTCACTCACTCACTCACTCACTCACTCACTCACTCACTCTCTCTCTCTCCCTCTCTCTTTCTCTCTCTCTCCCTCCTTCCCTCCCTCCTTCCCTCCCTCTCTCCCTCCCTCTCTCCCTCCCTCTTCCCTCTCTCCCTCCCTCCTTCCTTCTCTCCCTCCCTCCTTCCTTCCTTCCTTCCTTCCTTCCTTCCTTCCTTCCTTCCTTCCTTCCTTCCTTCCTTCCTTCCTTCCTTCCTTCCCTCCCTCCCTCCCTCCTTCCTTCCCTCCCTCCCTCCCTCCCTCCCCTCTCCTTCCCTCCCTCCCTCCCTCCCCTCTCCTTCCCTCCCTCTCTCCCTCCCTTCTCCTTCCCTCCCTCTCTCTCTCCCCTCTCCCTCCCTCCCTCCCTCCCTCCCTCCCTCCCTCCCTCCCTCCCTCCCTCTCTCTCTCCTCCCCTCTTCCTCTCCCTCTCTCTTCAAATTATAAAAATATACAAAATCGAAGAAGATGAGGACGGGGAGCTAATTCGTGTTGTTCAGGGTGATAAACCTTCTTAAATAGTGTGTTTTATCACCATGAGCAGCGCTTAAAAAGTGTTACAGAAGATAAAGAACGCGGGCAAATTGCAGTCCCAAGGAATAATGAAATCTAAAAGTGTTCAGATTATTTTTTCCTTTATTTTGTGTTGCATTGGATAACGGGCCTATTGTAACACACGGGCGTGCGTGTGAATGTGTGCGAGTGAGTCAGTTTGCGAGTGTGTGAGTGTGAGTGCAAGTGTGTATGTGCGCGCGCGCGCGTTCCCTTTGAGATACAAAGATCGGACAGTTATCGCGAGGGATGAGGATGAAATGGCAGAATCCAAGGCTGCAACAAGGATCAACATGACAAGCGAGTTCATATCGCAAATATCCACTGCAAGCGCCCACGCGAAAGCTCGAAGAGAAATTATTATCAGTTCAAATATATTATTCCCAAATTTGTTCTAAAAATTATGCAAACATGTAACAAACCCTTAAAAAGTAGTACAGGCAACAATCAGAACTTTCAATTATTTTGTTACTATAAATAACGAGTCACAAACGCAACAATTAACTTAATTAATTCTTGCTTTCCCTGTCTCCTTTTCTTTCTTCACTTCTCGTCCCACCCTACATCTATTTGTTCTCCCTTCACCCTCATCCTATCTGCTTTCTTCCTTGCCTCTGCCCCTGCCCCTCCCTTCCTTCCCTCTCTCTTCCCATCACTCCTCCTTCCTCTCCTCGCTTCCCTCCTTTCTCCCCTCGCCTCTCTCTCCCCTCATTTATCGCCCTTCTCCCCTTCTCTGCCCTCTCGCAGGCCGTGGGTGCTCTACCTGGACAACTGTGACATCGCTGACATCTCCCCAGGGGCGTTCTCCGGCACGCTCCCGGCCGGCCTTTTCCTCAACGGCAACAAGATGACGTCCATCCCTGAGGTAAGGGACTCGCCTTCCCACTTTCCCTTCGCCCCATACTCACCCTTGGCTGTCCCTTCCCCTCTCCCAGGGGGCCTCTTACTCTCACAAATAATAATAATAATAATAATAATAATAATAATAATAATAATAATAATGATAATGATAATAATAATAATAGTATCATTATTATTAGTGCACGCATGCACTAACTGGTATAACTATACACGTCAACTCACTCAATAATCATAATAATAAAAATAATAATGATAAAAATAATAATGATAATAATAATAATAATATATGAATATGAATACATAAGTGGTATACATATAGCAATATTTCCAGCATTCGTCTTGGAGACTTTCCTCTGACCCCCCCTCCCATCCCTTCCCCCTATCCCCCCCTCCCTAAAACCCCGCCCTCCAAGACCTTGATCTGCAGCAGGATCATGGTCACCGCCTCACGCCCACGGGTGCCGGGCAAAGCGCATGATATATGGTACACAGGAGACCGAAGGAGACCGATAATGGAAGGAGTGGGTGGGAGTGAGGGTGAGAGTGAGGGTGAGGAGGGTGAGGGTTGGGATTGTACGGACTGAGGGTGAGGGTTGGGATTGTACGGACTGAGGGAGAGGGGTGGGGGAAAGAGGAAAAAGGAAGGGGAAAGGGATTGGAAGAAGGGCGGGGAAACAGGGAGAGAAAGAGAGAAGGAGAGAATTAGATAAAAAGAGAAGGAGAGGAAAGGAGGAGAGGAGAGAAGGAGAAAGAATTAGAGAGGGGAGAGTATGTGGGAGAGGCGGGAATGAGGCAGACGGGGGAAGCGATACAGGAATGGAAGGAAGGATAACGTGGAATTTTAAAAAAATCAAATATAATAAAAAAAACGAGCGAGTAAACAGCATGACCAAAGGCAAGACTGAACCGCATGCAGTTGTCCAGGCGACTCCCGAGCGCCGCAAGCACAACTCCCGACGGAGCACGCGGTCATGTTTGCAGGATGACGCGGAGACTATCATGGCAATAATGGAGTTGAGAGTTTATTTCATTTAAACAGTTTAAAGTTAAAAGCAAGGTGAACAAGAGGACGGTCTAAATAAAGTCTGTATCAGAGATGGTCTTCTAATGGTTAAATTTTTTTTATTCCTCTTGTTTATCGTGCCTTCAATACGTAAATTAGGTGCACACATATCACGTTACGTTTTTGTTTGTTTTTTCTCTATACGATATTGAGAAAAATCGGTACTTTTCTAAGAAGAAAATTCCTATCAATAGACACAGAAGGTATACTCTGTATTCGAACAAAATAACTGGAAATTCAGATTAAAAACTTCTTTTCCCCGCGCACATCAACAAATCCAACGCGAAGAGGCCAGTTCCACTTTCCACAGCCTGTCCCTTCCCTTTCCAACCGTCTATTTGGAGCCGCCCTTTACGCAGCCAGCCCATTCATCTACGCCCGGCCGCACCTCTCTTCTAAAGCTCCCTCCGTCTAGATAAAATACAACCAACTACATAACTTAGCAGCTCTGGCCTTTCCCCTTCCCTGCCAGGCCACCTTCCGCCCCCTGCTGGAGAACATGGCCACGTCGACGGCGCTCGTGCACTACGTCGACATGAGCAAGAACCCGCTGGAGTGCGACTGCGCCGTGCAGTGGATCGCCCAGGACACCACGCTCTCGCCCTTCGTCAGGAATGCCGTGTGCAGCAACGGCGAGGTCGCAGGGACGCCCATCCAGGACCTCCCAGCTGACTTCTTCGGAGGATGTTAAGGAGGAGGCAAGGGGACGGCGGAGGGAGACAAGAGAAGCCAAGAAAAGGAGACGCGTCCTGCTACCCCCCCCCCCCCCCGCCGACTCCCATTCCAAATAGAAAGGAAGGAATAAATAATCCCCAGAGAGTGTGAGTGAAAGTCATTATCCTAACATAAATATCCGAACAAGGAGGAAGGAATGTGGGCATGACTATTGTACCTAAGATATTATTCCCTCAAATAGTTCTACAAAATCCATTTACAGATGTAAAAAACACTTCAAGTGACAGCTATCGCAGCTACGAGAAAAACAGAT
>NC_061849.1:18994206-19002619 GCF_019202785.1 Penaeus chinensis
GACCATGGTATACTAGCAGAACAATATACATCGATACAACTAAAATACAATATACACCTAAAATTAAGATCAAAGTAGACTTACAAAAAGATATATGAATACGAGGAAGACCAACACAATATTTAGAAGCACGAGAAGTGAAGGTACATTTACTCCGCTAAAAAGCTAGACGTAGGATACGGAGTACGTTACGCAGTAATAATATGACATAACGAACTCGAAACAGCGAAAGATTAAGGCGGCCATCTGGCAGTCGTCCACAGATAACGAACTATATATAAACAAAGGCTGCACGAAAAACTTTGCCAATGAAGTAACAGTAAGAAATCCCCAGCACACTGCGTCCATTATCGCATCTTTTATACAGCGCTCACACACATTCATAACATACATCCTATGAAGGCCACAGATACATAACAGATACACCAAAACAAAATATACCTTCACCACATGAATATGAGAAAAACCTGCCCCCCCCTCTCCCCCTCATCCTACCCCAGCAGGCAAGGACACCCCAGGGTATTCCGTCAGCCCTGCTATGAGGCTTGGTCACGTGAGATTTGATTTTTATCTTCTCAATTCTTTCATAGTTTTGTTTAATAATTGTCATTGGCTGAAGGTGATAAAAATAAGGGAAGGAGGAAGAACAGAGAGAATGGGGGGGGGGGGGGGGGAGAGAGAGAGAGAGAGAGAGAGAGAGAGAGAGAGAGAGAGAGAGAGAGAGAGAGAGAGAGAGAGAGAGAGAGAGAGAGAGAGAGAGAGAGAGAGAGAGAGAGAGAGAGAGAGAGAGAGAGAGAGAGAGAGAGAGAGAGAGAGAGAGAGAGAGAGAGAGAGAGAGAGGAAGCGAGAGAGAGGGAGAGAGAGAGAAACAGAGAGAGAGAGAGAGAAACAGAGAGAGAGAGAGAGAGAGAGAGAGAGAGAGAGAGAGAGAGAGAGAGAGAGAGAGAGAGAGAGAGAGAGAGAGAGAGAGGGGGAGCGAGAGAGAGAGAGAGAGAGAGAGAGAGAGAGAGAGAGAGAGAGAGAGAGAGAGAGAGAGAGAGAGAGAGAGAGAGAGAGAGGGAGCGAGAGAGAGGGAGAAAGAGAGAGAGAAACAGAGAGAGAAACAGAGAGAGAGAGAGAGAGAGAGAGAGAGAGAGAGAGAGAGAGAGAGAGAGAGAGAGAGAGAGAGAGAGAGAGAGAGAGAGAGAGAGAGAGGGAGGGAGAGAGAGGGAGGGAGAGAGAGGGAGCGAGAGAGAGGGAGAGAGAGAGGGAGCGAGAGAGAGAGAAACAGAGAGAGAAACAGAGAGAGAGAGAGAGAGAGAGAGAGAGAAACAGAGAGAGAGAGAGAGAGAGAGAGAGAGAGAGAGAGAGAGAGAGAGAGAGAGAGAGAGAGAGAGAGAGAGAGAGAGAGAGAGAGAGAGAGAGAAGAGAGGAAGGACGGGAGAACGAGAAAACAGATCAATGCCAGATGCCTCTTGCGACGACTTCACGTAAATATTTAGGAAACATTTTGGACTTGTTATTTCGCAAATAGTCACTACAACTAAGCCAGAAATACTAACCCCGATATAAAATTAGCCTAAGTAACCACACACACACACACACATACACACACACATATATATATACATATATATATATATATATATATATATATATATATGTATATATGCATACATACATATATACAATAATACATATTCTATACGTGTTAATATATGTATCTATATGTGTACATACATATACATAAATATGTATATACATAAATATATAAATATTATATACGTGAAATTATATGTATCTATCTATCTATCTATATATATCTATATCTATCTATATATATATATATGCATACATTTACGTATACATATATATATATATACATATACATATACACACACACAAACACACACACACACACACACACACACACACACACACACACACACACACACACACACACACACACACACACACACACACACACACATATATATGTGTGTGTGTGTGTATGTATATATGAGAAAGTAACTGGCAATGAGTAAGAGAGATGGCGTGGTTAGGTCATTGATAATAAGAGCTAAAAATGAGAAGTGATCTGTGATTGGGCGAAATAAGATTCGCCAATATATAGAGCTTATATTCTATCCAAAATAGACATAAGAATTCATCCAAACGACTCACAAGTCAATAAAATTCAATACTGGACCATGTATTATGGACCTTTTAAGCTAATGGTCATGCCAAAAAGCGCCAACTCGGAATATTAGGTTCCATTACCGTGCTAAATAAGTTCATAAGGTCCCAATGCTCACCGAGAGTGCCACAGTAAATAGAAAAAAGCGGCAACAAAAGATAATCACCCCCACCAACAAACAATCATCATCAGAAAGTGACAAGCATCACCTGTCCCCATACCCACAGGACCCCGAGTAACAGTGCCAAATCGCACGGGTATTACAGTTTTCCCTCAAGTAGATTCGCCAAGGAACAGTCAAACCGCCAGTATGTAAGTACAGTACATCACAAAATCAGGTAGATTTGAAAATGGTTACCATAAAGCGACATATATAACCAGCCACTCGATAGAAGATCCGCCCGATAAATGATGCATTAAGAAAGTTTAATTTACGCAATGGCACCATAACCGAGTGCCTTAGCAACCGCTAAGGAATGCGACACCTCTACGAAAAACTGCTAGATACAAAATCACCTTTCTAACTTCCTCTAACCCCGAACCCAATCCTTTCCCACTTCAACATATCCTAAATCCACCTCTCCAACATCACCCGCTTCCTCCCCTCAAACCTCTGCTGCAAGCCCACAATTTATGCACATTATAATGCATGGACTCATTATAATGGAGTGCGTATGTGATCTTATGCAGACCCTTTTCAAACGATTGTACGCGAGTATGAGTGAGTTTACAGGGGAATGCGTAGTATGCGTGTTTGTGTGTACGTGTCCATGTGTGTGTATGCAAGAGAAGCAATGTAAAAACATATGTGTATATATTCATATGTGTGTGTGTGTATGTATGCATATATATGTGCGGGTATGTGTAAATGTATGTATACATATGTGAAGGAGTGAGTGAGTGAGTGAGTGTGTGTGTGTGTATGTGTGTGTGTGTGTGTGTGTGTGTGTGTGTGTGTGTGTGTGTGTGTGTGTGTGTGTGTGTGTGTGTGTGTGTGTGTGTGTGTGTATGTATGTGTGTATGCCTCTCAATCAAAAGCATGACTGCACAAACAGAGCAAGGGCCCTCATTCCCCGGAGACGGAGCCCTTGGTCACAGCGGCGATCAGGATCGCTCCGGAGCAGAAGGTGCTAAAAATCTCCGGTTAAAAACAGTCCGCCCCACGCTGATAAACCTCTGCACATAAAATATAACAGAAGATATTAAACGATGGACACGTCCTCAATTGGAGAGGTAAACCCCAGGGTAGCAAGCAGGAATTAAGGATAGGTTTCTTAGTTCACAAACATTTAGAAAAGAATATCGTGGCATTCTATAGGATAAGCGAAAGAGTGGCTCCAGTAACAATAAAACTAAACAATAAGTAAAACTTCAAGATTCTTCAAGTCTATCCTCCAACCTGTAGTCACAGTGGTGAAGAAATAGATGGCTTCTATGAAGATGTTCATTTAGCCAGCAGAAGATTTAAAATCCACTGCACGATAATTATGGGAGAATTAATGCCAAAATTGGTAAAAATACAGAAGGAGAAACCGTAATGGGGCATCAGGGAATAGGCACTAGGAATGAGAGGAGACAAATGCTAATCGATTTTGCGGAGGCTCGATCACTTGATATCAAAAATACATTCTTCGAAAAAAGACTAGAGCAGAAGTGAACATGGAAGTCACCATCTGACAAACGAAATTGACTTCGAAATTTCAAATAGGCGCGATATAGAAACAAATGTAGAAGTTATTAATAAAGTAAATATTGGCAGCGACCACAAAATGGTCAGAGGCCAAATTAAATTACACCTCAGAAGGGAAACTTGAAAACTAGTGACATAATTAAACCTTAACATCCAAAACAGCCATTCACTTCTCAGTGACGAAGGTCGCAACATTGATCAAATTCAATGTCATAAAGGAAGCTGCACTTGAAGTAAGCGGTAAAAACGTCAAGCATAGCTCCAGCAAGCACTTGGTAAAAGCTAAACAGATTATGCAAAAATGTAAAGTCATGAAAGTATCGTCAAATGGAGACAAAATAGAATTAGCTGAACTAACAAAGACTACAAATAAAAAGAAGAGAGATGTACGAAAATACAATGCTTAAATAATAAATGAAATAGTGACCTCAGGTACCAGCATGAACACAGCTAAAAGGAGACTCGGAATAGGGAGAAATCAAATGTATGCAATAAGCAAACCCAACAGAGAAGTGACATATAATAAGAATGAAATCGTAAGAGTAGTGGAAGACTTTTACAGGGATCTATACAACTCATATGAAGAGCCATGCGGTAACTAAAGACGTGCCTAACATCACAACAGAAGAAATAAAAATAGCGCTTAAAGGCATGGAGAGAGGGGAAAACCAGGTGAAGACGGAATTATTCTGGATTCTAACCAGCCTAGAGAACAGCCAGGCTTCCGCAGTGGATTCTCAACAACAGACCACACCCATATGCTCACCCAAATAAGAGAACAAATAAAAAAATATAGGAAACCCCTGTGTATGGCATTCATCGATTACGAAAAGGCATTTGCTATCTACGAAGATGGGACAGTAATCATCAAACTCCACACGGAAACCGATAAAATAACAATTAAAACAGGTGTTAGACAAGGCAATACCATCTCACCAAAATTGTTTACAGCTTGCCTTGAGGAAATATTCAAGAAGCTAGAATGGAACAGATATGGTATCAAAATAGGAGACGAATACTTAAACAATCCAAGATTTGCAGATGATATTGTTCTCATCAGTGAATCTGCAAATTAAATGCAGCAACTAATAAACGATCTGAATAGAGAAAGTCTGAAAGGATGAACAAGAAAAAAGATCATGTTCTACAGTAGAGTTCAATTCGAACAGATACATGTACACGGCGAAGCGCTAGAGGTAGTGGACAAGTATGTATCCCTATATCTCCGTCTCAGGCTCTAGGTCCGTGCGTTAAAAAATGCTACTCAGGACACGTGAGAGGCAATGGTTGTATGTTGTGTGTGTGTGTGTGTGTGTGTGTGTGTGTGTGTGTGTGTGTGTGTGTGTGTGTGTGTGTGTGTGTGTGTGTGTGTGTGCGTGTGCGTGTGCGTGTGCGTGTGCGTGTGCGTGTGCGTGTGCGTGTGTGTGTGTGTGTGTGTGTGTGTGTGTGTGTGTGTGTGTTGTGTGTGTGTGTGTGTGTGTGCGTGCGTGTGCGTGATCGTGTGCGTTAGTGCGTGCGCGTGTGCGTGTGTTTGAGTACGTGTAAGTGTGACTGCGAGTGTGACTGTGCATGTATGTGTGCGTGGATGCGTATTACTTGATGTACACCGTGACTAATGAGTGATACGAGTGAGTGGCAAGTTGTCGGTTATATAACTGAGTAAAGTGTGGGGCAAACATGAAATGATAAGCGAAGACTACTACACCGAGTCAGTTGAAGGACGAAGAGTCCAGACGAAGTAAGAGCTGCACCGAGGGCGGAAGGAGGCGAGGCAGAAGGCCAAGGCCGGCACTAAGAGAGGTCAAATCTCGTGAGATGAAAACTAAACGTGAATAAGTTATAAGGGCAAAGCGAGTGAGGTGAGCTGAGAAAGAAGAGAAATGAGAAGAACTATGGACATGCATGATGAGAAGAGGAGGACGCGGAAGCCAGGCCGTCCGGGCGCGACGGCGGCGCCAAACTCACTCGGGTGACTTGGGCACGGCCACGGGCGCGTAGTCGGGGTCGTAGAAGTCCTCGATGTCGTCGTTGGCGGGCTCGGCCGAGATGGCCGTCCTCTTGACCCTGGCCTCGGCGCCCTCGCTCACGCCCTCCACGCCCAGGCCTCGCCGCAGCGCGGGCGCGGGCATCATGGTGCGGTCATTCTGCAGGCTGTTGCGGTTGTGATGCTCGCTGTTGTTGTTGCGGTAGGCGTCGGAGGTCCAGAGCGAGCGGCGCTGGCCGCCAGCGCGCGCCGTGGCGGGCGGCGGCAGCACCGACTTCAGCTTGTCCAGCTTGGTGGTCAGCGCCGCGATCTTGGCCTCCTTGGCCTGGACCTCCTCCTCCAGCCGCTGGATGATGTTGTCCTTCATGGCGATGGTCTCGAGGGCCGACGAGAGCGCCGCCTGCGTGTCCCGCAAGGACGCTCGCCCCTTGCCCGAGTTGCTCACACTCACGGGTGGCGGATTGCGCCCGCCACCGCCCCCGCCATCCCCGCCACCGCCGAGGTTCTTCATAATCCACTTCTGCATTTTTGCAACACTATATCAGCATGGTCGAACTCGAGGCTGAGGGTCGCCACCCCGAGGGGGCCCTAACGCCGGGGCCGCCGCCTTCCGCAGGAGGTGGCACAGCAGCGGCGGCACCAGAGCCAGCGGCGGGCCGCCTGCGGTCACAAGGCCACACACTCACGCGACCGCGACGCTCCTTCTCGCTACTCGCGCACTCAGGAGAGGCTGCTCTCGGCCTTCTCTCCCCTGGCCTGCCGTCGCGTTCCCGCCGCCCGGCTTACAGCGGAGAGGCGATCAGCCGCGTCAGGGCACGCGCGGGGCGACGCTCGAATCTGTGCGGCCGGCGCGTGCTGCCCGCTCGCATTCTGGGTTAGTCCACATCCACAAGCAACATCAGATGCACTATCTATCTCGCTACCAGACACTGGAGTGCGTGCGGGGGAAGAAACAGCGATGCGAAGGAAACCAAACAGGAGGGTAACACTGAGAGCATCCCAACGTCAGTGTGGACCCTTGGCTACACGATTACACTACGTGCTCAATCTCTTCTGGAAAACACCACATACACGTTTAAACGCATTCCAAGACACTCTGATTTCAGTGTTTCACCAAGAAGAAAAATAATCAAGAAAAATGCAAGTATCTCCATGACTAGATTATCATAACTTTTTTGCTTTCTTTTTGGTTTTCTGTACACTGTGCCTAGTCACGAGTGCTGGCCGCGACCGCCAGCCACGCACTCTACACATCAGAGCAATGCTCGGTGCGTGGCCCGCTCCCCTCATGGCGTGTTTTCATGAACCGTTAATATCCTTAAACCAACTTGCATGTGCATTAGCTCAGATTGGCCGGGCCCAGGAACTAATTCATGAATGTAGCCCCGTACTTGCTGTTTCCGACGCAGATCTACATGATACGACTATGATAATTCTACCTCATCTACAAAATGCAAACACACATCACACCAATTTCGTTACATATAAAAAAGTGGAGGAAAAAAATATCCACTTACTAATCATGCAACGACAAAAACCACTTTAAAAAGGATTCGTGATGATGAACTGCCTAGATATCCCCCCTCCTCCTCTTCCTCCTCTTCCTCCTCCTCTTCTTCTTCTTCTTCTTCTTCTTCTTCTTCTTCTTCCTCCTCCTCCTCCTCCTCCTCCTCCTCCTCCTCCTCCTCCTCCTCCTCCTCCTCCTCCTCCTCCTCCTCCTCCCTCTCCTCCCTCTCCTCCCCCCCCTCCCCCCCCTCCCCCCCCTCCTCCCCCTTCCCCCTTTCCCTCCACGGCCCACAGAATCCCAAAATCCCCACATTAGTTTCTCGACGCTCGCTTACGTAACTTCACACAAAGGGGCGAGAGAGAAGTACATTCGCCGATCCATTGACATTAGTACATTAAACGATTTTCTTAAAAAAAAAAAACACGAAAATACAAACATACTTACAAAACACGTTCACTAAAACATTCCAAAAACACCAATACCATGAACCATGCTTACTACAAACAAGAATATACGCAAGCAAAAGTAAACACTGAGGCGCATAAAACTGGAGTAGAGATACGACACACGTGGCGAGAGAGTCCTTGCGGCGCCTCGGAGCGGTCACGAGGCCAACATCCGGTGAGGGGGACGGAGGGAGAGAGGAGGTGGGAGAGCGGAGGAGAGAGGGAGAGAGGGAGAGGGGGGAGAGGGGGAGAGGGGGAGAGGGGGAGAAAGAGAGGAGGAGAGAGAGAGGAGGAGAGAGGGAGATGGGGAGCAGAGGGGGAGAGGGAAAGAGGGGGGGAGGGAGGGAGGGGACGGGAGGGAGGGAGGGAAGGGAGGGAGGGAGGGAGAGAGGAGGAGAGAGAGAGAGAGAGAGAGAGAGAGAGAGAGAGAGAAGAGAGAGAGAGAAGAGTAGAGAGAGAGAGAGAGAGAGATCGAGAGAGAGAGACGGGAGAGAGAGAGAGAGAACCTGCCTCACCTCCTCCGGTGGCCCGGCCCTGTTTATATGCGTAATGCGTTGCGTCTTTGTCTTGATAAGCCTCTATCCTCCCGCTACTCTAAGGCGTTAATGTT
>NC_061849.1:19002719-19005219 GCF_019202785.1 Penaeus chinensis
AAGGTATCTTCCGCACTAACTACACTACAAACTACATGCAAAATACCCCCTAAAGACAACAACCACCGCAAACAGGAAAGGCTCGGCTCAACTCCCCCGTGAGGATGATTCAGACCCGAACCACGCGGACTGAAGTGCCGGTCGCGTCCGAGGAATATCAAAACTTGAGACCATGACACTCGTCACTTCACCGGGGTTTTCCAGGAGCCGGAGAGAGTGTGCAATGTCTGCAATACTGACATTGCGAAATACAATTATGTGTATATATATATATGTACACACAAACACACACACACACACACACACACACACACACACACACACACACACACATATACGTACATACATATATGTGTTTTATAAGTACGTGCATATTTTGTATACGTACGAAGAGGAAAGTCTAAATACTTCCGATATTTTTACATCACACACTTAAGAAATAAGGTACTTTAAATACCTACAAAATATCTGGTTTCTTTTCTTGGATTCCATTAATAAACAAGGAGTTCCTACCTGGCACCTCGACAGTAGGGCTAATAAGACCTGCTTTGTGAACGAATCATTTAAGTGTTAACCGAGATAGAGAGAAGTGGGGGGAAATGAGTGAGTGAGTGAGTGAGTGAGTGAGTGAGTGAGTGAGTGAGTGAGTGAGTGAGTGAGTGAGTGAGTGAGTGAGTGAGTGAGTGAGACTGAGAGTGAGAGTGATAATGAGAGAGTGAGAATGATTTAGGGATAGTGAGCGAGTGAGAAGTGAGTGAGTGGGAGAGACAAAATACATGTATGCATGCATTAGTCCAAGCGCTTAACTCCGTACACGGAAGCCTCGAGTACCCAGTGCACACACGGCTCCTGAAGGTGTGTGTGCGCCGGCAGGAGAGGCACCCAGCACAAAGGCGCTCTTTCTCTCTCCCTCTCCCTCTCCCGCGGCCGAGTGAAAGCTACCTTTGTTGTCTTCCCGAGCACCTCGGCCGATTCTTTTAGGGTCTTATCTTGTCCGAGCCATTATCACGCGGGTTGTACAGCCTTTAGTGGTGCTTGAGGGGAAGGGGTGCCCTCCTCCC
Organism: Penaeus chinensis; assembly: GCF_019202785.1. NCBI lineage: Eukaryota > Metazoa > Arthropoda > Malacostraca > Decapoda > Penaeidae > Penaeus > Penaeus chinensis. Next base: position 19,003,781 of record NC_061849.1, read on the forward strand.
CCGTCCGGGCCCTCCCCCCCTCTTCCCTGGGCTCTCCCTTCTCGTGACCGGGAGGGGAAGGGGGATGGATGGGGGGGGGGAGGAGGAAGGGTGGGTGGATGAATAGGTAAGAGGGAGGGGATAAAGATGGATGGAAGGAAGGAAGGAAGGAAGGAAGGAAGGAAGGAAGGAAAGGAGGGAGGTAGGAAGGTAGGGAAGGAGGGAAGGAGGGAAGGAGGGAGGTAGGGAAGGAGGGAAGGAGGGAGGTAGGGAAGGAGGGAGGTAGAGAAGGAGGGAAGGATGGGTGGTGGATAGGATGCGTGGGCAAGAGAGAGGGAAAAAGGAAGGAAGAAAGGAAGAAAGGAAGAAAGGAAGGAAGGAAGGAAGGAAGGAGGAAGTGAGGAAGGGAGGAAGGAGGGAGGGAAGGAAGGAAGGAAGGAAGGAAGGGAAGGAGGAAAGGAGGGAGGTAGGGAAGGAGGGAGGTAGGGAAGGAGGGAAGGATGGGTGGTGGATAGGATGCGTGGGCAAGAGAGAGGGAAAAAGGAAGGAAGAAAGGAAGAAAGGAAGAAAGGAAGGATGGAAGGAAGGATGGAAGGGAGGAAGGAAGGGAGGAAGGAGGGAAGGAAGGAAGGAAGGGAAGGAAGAGAAGGAGGAAAGGGGGAAGGTAGGGAAGGAGGGAAGGAGGGAAAGGGGGAGGTAGGGAAGGGGGAGGTAGGGAAGGGGGGAGGTAGGGAAGGAGGGAAGGATGGGTGGTGGATAGGATGCGTGGCAAGATAGAGGAAAAAAGGAAGGAAGAAAGGAAGAAAGGAAGAAAGGAAGGAAGGAAGGAAGGAAGGAAGGAAGGAAGGAAGTAAGGAAGGGAGGAAGGAAGGAAGTAAGGAAGGGAGGAAGGGAGGAAGGAGGGAAGGAAGGAAGGAAGGAGGGAAGGAAGGAAGGGAAGGAGGAAAGGAGGGAGGTAGGGAAGGAGGGAGGTAGGGAAGGAGGGAAGGATGGGTGGTGGATAGGATGCGTGGGCAAGAGAGAGGGAAAAAGGATGGGTGGTGGATAGGATGCGTGGGCAAGAGAGAGGGAAAAAGGAAGGAAGAAAGAAGAAAGGAAGAAAGGAAGGATGGAAGGAAGGATGGAAGGGAGGAAGGAAGGGAGGAAGGAGGGAAGGAAGGAAGGAAGGGAAGGAAGGGAAGGAGGAAAGGGGGAAGGTAGGGAAGGAGGGAAGGAGGGAAGGGGGGAGGTAGGGAAGGAGGGAGGTAGGGAAGGAGGGAAGGATGGGTGGTGGATAGGATGCGTGGGCAAGAGAGAGGGAAAAAGGAAGGAAGAAAGGAAGAAAGGAAGGATGGAAGGAAGGATGGAAGGGAAGATGGAAGGGAGGAAGGAAGGGAGGAAGGAGGGAAGGAAGGAAGGAAGGGAAGGAAGGGAAGGAGGAAAGGGGGAAGGTAGGGAAGGAGGGAAGGAGGGAAGGGGGG
>NC_061849.1:19007719-19010219 GCF_019202785.1 Penaeus chinensis
ACCACCACAATCGACTGACACTTCCACGGAACCTAGCCCCCCCTCCCTGCCCTTCACCCCCTCCTCACCCCACCCCCTCCCTCTCCTTCACCCCCTCCTCACCCCACCCCCTCCCTCTCCTTCACCCCCTCCTCACCCCACCCCCTCCCTCTCCTTCACCCCCTCCTCACCCCACCCCCTCCCTCTCCTTCACCCCCTCCTCACCCCACCACCTCCCTCTCCTTCACCCCCTCCTCACCCCACCCCCTCCCTCTCCTTCACCCCCTCCTCGCCCCATCCCCTCCCCGACCCGCTCCCCTCTGACAGACAAGTTTACGAACCCAGTAGCCTACATTTCCCGTCACTGCCACGCCGCCCGTCAGCCCGCCCGCCCAACTGTCCGCCCGCCGCCCTGCAGATGAGACATCCAATCGAAGGGCGTGATTGACCCTTATGATCTCTCTTCAAGGCGGAGAACCGGTGGTTGAATCCCTGATGTGTTCGGTCCCTTGTAATGGATCTCTTTAAAAGGTCATATATCTTTTTTTTTCTAAGCGACCCCTTTTATTTTATTTTTACTCCTTTTTCATTTGACTTGACCTTTTGTATTTTCTTTCTCCTCCTCTGTTGTTTTCCCCCTGCTACGTAATAAAGACTGAAGTCTCATTTTCGCTTCCTTCGACTTGTCTTTTCCCAAGTCCTAATTCACGTAGTTTTTTTTCTCAATTTTGTTTTCAATTTTCCAGAGGAAACCTGTTGTTGTCGTCGACCCCCGTGTATGGCTTACCTATGCGTTTTTTATCTCCCGCCTCCGTGTGAGTGACAGTTACGGACCATCAAAAGGAAGCTTCCAGAAAAAGCTCGGGTCGCCACGCGGTCGCAGGACGAGTCTGGCGATCGGCTCGCCACCATTTTTCCTTCTCTCTTTCCTTTTTTATTTCGGTTATTTTCGGCGCGCTGGCTGAAGGCTGGGTCACATGACTTGCACGTGCTGACGGATATGGAAGGGTTTTCGTTTTTTTCTTCGTCAATGCTGCTGCTGTTAAAGTGCTGGCAAGGCGGCATACATGTTGTGCAACCTACAGAATAAGATGTGTTTTGCTGATCATTGTGATGTAAAAGCATTTCTTTCTTCTCTTTCCTTTTCTTCATTTTGGAATAAATAAAATACATATAAATTGAAAGCCCCGGATGCCTTCGCGACCAGCCCCCAGCAACGCTCGTCGGCGCCCAGCCCTGACCCCATCCCGCCCACAGCAACCGCCTTTGCAACCGTAAATCATCAAGCCCGAGACTCAACCGCAGGACCTCGTATCTCGCAAAATCTATCTCGAAAAGGTTAATCTACTGCATGAGCGCTCTCTCTCGCCAGCGGGATGAGGACGGGCCAGCGGGGAGGAGAGCGAGGGGCGGGGACGGAAAGATATGTACATGTGAGCAGCTGAATGCGCAGATTCACACAACCACTTATTATGTATACATTCATACATATGTGTGTATGTGTGTGTGTGTGTGTGTGTGTGTGTGTGTGTGTGTGTGTGTGTGTGTGTGTGTGTGTGTGTGTGTGTGTGTGTGTGTGTGTGTGTGTGTGTGTGCGTGCGCGTTTGCGGCTTTCAACCCTTGCAGGCCACCTTGCAGGCAGGCAGGTGGCCTTCCTACCGCCGACACTCTCCTCCTACGCCCAAGATGGTCCTTGATAATCGTAAGTGTAATAGCAGGTCGTTGATAAGGGCCTCCGTACACAGGCAACGAGAATAGTAAGCGGGTATCTATCCTCCTTCCTCCCCCTCGTTGCCCTATCCTTCTCCTCTTCACCTTCCCTTAAAAAAAAGTCTCCCTCCTTCCTTCTCTCCTATACTCTACATCAATCCCCATAACACGGTGATATATAACCCATCGTCCTCTCCTCTCCCGAATTAAAATAATCACCATACCCGGACCATCATATATCACGGATCAGTACGGAAAGGGGCGCGCAGATTACATAATGGGGGTAAGGAGAGCACAGAGCGGGGCGGGGGCGTAATGACAGGGTCTGAACACTTTATCCACAGATCAGAACCCGTGTCCATAAGCCGATGGGGGGAAGGGGAGGTGGAGGAGGGAAAATAAGGAAGAAAAAAGAAAACGAAAAGAGAGTGAGTGAGTGAGAGAGAGATAATAAACACGGCATGAAGTAAGCAAATGCTAAACGGGAGAAAGGATGGCGTGAGGAGAGAGAGGATTCTAACTTGGGCCAAAAAGTTCCAGCTCTGACTCATTTCCAGACGCGAATCCCAGAGCTCCATATACCCGATAATTTCCCAAGGTCCTTTCTTTGTCTTGGGGTTGACGGATCCGAACTTTCTCCCAACCTGCTTCAACCCGAGCACTCTACGTATGGCAACACCCCTTGCATGGGTGGCCCGGAGGCATCAAACTACTTGCAGTTGCAACTTGATTTAGAAAGTCGGGTTTTGCAGCTTTCGCCTGTGCCCATACAAAGCCGGGATCACTCCCTGTGCGATATCGCCTGCCCGGC
>NC_061849.1:19017719-19040219 GCF_019202785.1 Penaeus chinensis
CGCCTCGCAGGTTCGGGGGGTCAGGGGGATGCTGGGAGAAAGGAGGCTTTATCTTCTTGGCGGGGAACAGTTCTTCCTCTCTCCCCCTTCCTCTCTCCCCCTTTCTCTCTCGGCCTCTATCTCTGAATCTAAATATCTACCTATCTCTGCTCATTTTCTATTTTTGTTTGTCTCTATTTTCGTTAGCATTTATATGAGCAAACGCACAATTCCAAAAGAAAGTAAATAAACAACCTGACAAGCTTACCCAGCCAAAGAAAGGCACGCCGAAGCACAAGCAGGGCCCCAGGCGCCGCCCGCCAAGCCATGGGCGCCCACGAGCAGATACCATGACTGCAGTACCACCACGCCCACGCTAAATCAATCACAGTGATCACGCTCGCACGATCATCGCTCTCTCGCATGTCTGACACGTCCGGTGGCATGACACGACCCCTCACGGCACCCCGCACACGACGGACCCGCACGGCAACAAAACAAAGCGGACAAAAGGCGTGCAAGCACAACGGCGGCTCATACAAATCGCTGTAGATGGGAACATGTGTTGCCTAAATAAACTCGGAGAAAAAATCACGTACAAACTAGTGTTTTTCTTTTTCCTCGTGTGTGTGTGTGTTTGTGCGTGTCTGTGTGTGTGTATGTGTATGTGTGTGTGTGTGTGTGTGTGTGTGTGTGTGTGTGTGTGTGTGTGTGTGTGTGTGTGTGTGTGTGTGTGTGTGTGTGTGTGTGTGTGTGCGTACATATATATATATATATATATATATATATATATATACATATATATATACATATATACATATATATATATGTATATATATAAATATATATATATGAATATATATACATATATATGTAGATATATATATATGAATATATATACATATATATGTAGATATATATACATACATATCTACATATATATAAATATATATATATATATATATATATATATATATGAGAACGTATACTTATGTTTATACATTTGATTTTGTGTTTGTAGCGAACCAATAAACAAGTGTGGATTAACATGATAATTACGGATACAACTCTACGGGAGTTACACACCCGTTTAGATGATTGGAACATTTATATTTTTATCTTGCCACGTACAGTTACAATACTGTACAATGCTGAATATACGTAAAACTCTGTAATCACGATTGCCCACGCCTGAGCAGATAGCCAGGGTGGTAAATAAACTTACTTAACTTACTGCAGACCCGTCATCATCGTCAAAATTAAAGATTTTGAATAAAGTGCAAATACATACACTATATATATATATATATATATATATATATATATATATATATATATATATATATATACATATATACACATGTGCGTGTGCGTGCGTGCGTGTGCGTGCGTATGTGTGCGTGTGTGTGTGCGTGTGTTGAATATATGATTTATAAAGAATGTAATCTTCAAAGAAAAATAAACGAACGACCGGCCACAGAGCAATAAAAACCTCCAGCCGGGAGAGAAGAGACGACCGCGACCACCAACGACTCCAAGATGACCAGTCGTCATTCACGTATTTAATGTAGTACGGAGCCCCCCCTCAGTTCATTCACCTCCCTCCGACCCGCCCATCACGGGTTCTTATGAGGCGTTGTTGGCTATTTGCATATTGCCTAGCCTTTGGGGGGATCATCAAATCGCAGATGGGGGATCAATCATGCTATACCCCCCCCCCCCCCTTTCGCTTTCTTTTTGTCTCAGTTCTACTCTCTTGTTCTCTTTATTTGTCTCTTTCTCTCTCCCTCTTTTGCCTTTTTCTCGTTCTCTCTCTCTCCTTTTTTGTCATTTCTCTTACTTTCTCGCTCTCTTTTTTTTTTCAATTACTTTCCCGGTTACTTCTTGTTTCTTTCTCTTACTCTCTTGCTCTCTTTCTGTCTTCTTACTTCCTCGGTCCAGGCATCACCCTTTTTCTCATTTTTAATTTCTAGCCCCCACTGCCTATTCCCATTCAATTTATCACACACAAAAACCAGTTTGTTTAAAGCGCTTTGCTTCATAAGTCCTCCGCCCTTCGGGAGCGGATCAGGTTGCTCAACTGGGGAAATCATTTCTGTAATCATTTTGATATGCTTTGCCCCGGGGCGAGAGAGGATACCACTCTAGAGTTTGCATATTGGTGGCATGGATATGCAAAAGACTATTTTTAATGATGCTGCTTAGTCTTTACATAATAACTGAGATGAAGATCATACTAATAATAGTAGGAGGATGAAAAGGAAAATGATAATGATAATGATAATGATAATAACAATAACAGTAACAAAAAAATAAAAATAGTAGTAGTAATAGAAGCAATAATAATTAATAACAATATCAATGATCATAATGATAAAAATGATAACAATAACAATAATAATAGTAGTTGCAATACTAATAATATCAAAGATAATAATGATAATAATAATAATGATAATAACAATAACAACAACAATAATAATAAATTACAATAATAGCAACACCACCAATAACTAACAATACGACCAAGAATAACAGGCAGAGCAAGGGGACGGCCCTGTGCAACGCGTCGCAGAATGCACGCCCGCCCGCCGAATGGGTGGTCCCCTTCGCAGTCCTCATCAAGCCTCTCCCCTTTCTTGCTCGCCCCTCCCCCTCTTCCCTCCCCCTCTTCCCTCCCCCTTCCCCTTCGATCTAGTCTTCATTCCCCGCCCCGTCGCCCTCCCCGCTACCCCTTCCTCTGCCCAAGACGCCCACTTAGCGAGGCGGAGATCCTCCAGCGCCCGTACATGGTGCAACGACAGACGCCCGCCGCCGCCCTCGTAGGAAATCTGCTCTCATGGGCGGCGACTGATCGATGTCCTCGAGCGCCTTCCCTCGTTCGGGCTGAATATGTTAATGCATTTTCGTGTTTTCACTTTATTATTTTTTCGTCTAAGAATCAATCTGCGAATATTGGGGAGAGGGAGGTGGAGAACGACAGGGAGAGCGAGATAGAAGGGTGAGTCAGACAGGAAATTCTATCCACACACCTGAACAGAAACACTCAAAAATCTAAAGGGAATATTAGAACGAAAACAAACAAAAAACGCAAAAGAAAAAGAAAAAGAAAAGAAAAGGAAAAAAACGCGAGAGAAGAAGCGACCAAATCCTTCGAGGAGGATCTTGGTCGCGCTGGTTCCCCGCTGATCCTTCGGAGGCCCTGGCACCTGTCCCCGGCACTCCCCCGGCTCAGCCTGTAATGACTACCCGGCGGCTCAACGACAGGGCGACATCTACACCATAACTTTCGCGGTTTTGGAGAGAGCTTTGTTCTTAGGGCGGAGATCTGCTTCGCCCGAAGATTTATATTTCACATAACAAATAAAATGAAAGAGTGAGAACTGCGCCAGTGATTTTCTGAGTACGGAGGGAGAAGGAAGAGAGGGGAGAAAGAGAGGGAACGGCACGCCGGCCTTAAAATCATAATAAGATCACTAATGGGTAAAAAGAAATCGGAAAAGGTTGGGACTAAAAGGAAATGTTAATAGATCTTTTACTGGCGCTAGCACAATTATCCAAACGAGTTCAGAATTATCGAAGAACCATACTGTATCTTAAATGCAATTCTGTGAACGAAAAAAAAAATCCAATATACAATAATGAGAGCGATGATGACATACATAGGGCAGAGAGGAGGCGAGTGGCAATGTGCGATAATTGCAGACCAGTTGCAGCTACCACAACTTTGGCCTCCCAAGCATGAAATAAATGTTCATATATATCTATATCTTCTATTCATACAAGAGTGCGTGATTAGAAAGGAGAGATAAATGAGAAGTGGATAAATGAGAGCGAGAGGGGGAGGGGGAGGGGAGAAAGAGACGGAGAAAGAAGGAGGGAGGAAGGGGGGGAGAGGGAGAGGAGAGAGAGAGAGAGAGAGAGAGAGAGAGAGAGAGAGAGAGAGAGAGAGAGAGAGAGAGAGAGAGAGAGAGAGAGAGAGAGAGAGAGAGAGAGAACAAAGAGCAGAGAAAATGAAAATCGGCCATCTCCCATTGGCAGCTTCTCGGATTACTCTCACGAGGCAATAACACTAATCAACTAATCAAGGTTTCGAAAAAGGCCAGGGAGTTCGCCCGCCTGTTAACTAGTGTGTCCAAACCCTAATTGCGAGGGTGAGGAAAAGAAGGTGAACTCGAGTGTGACTAGACGTATTCAAGTGTGGTCTAAGTGTGCTTGAGTGTGGTCTGACTACGGAGGGGTGAAGGGTTGGCGGGGGGGGGGGGGGGTCGGCCTTACTAGTGTAAACAAGTGTTAATGGAAATCCCATGTAATTGGTTGAGGTAGAAATGGCTTTAGTGCCGAGCCTCTTGTTTGTGTTGATTCGGTCGTATTAATATCTGTTTCACCCCCCCCCCCCCCCACACACACACAATGCATACTGTATCTCGAACGAACACCTGTGACGCCCCCACTTCCCTTGCAAATTCCGATGGATATCAGAAATGAAGCTACAATGCCCTGCAGACACTAATCGTAGTTCGCGTCTGTGTTCCTGCATGGCGCTACAGACATACGATCATGCAACTGCTCCTCCGTCCCTCGTTGGCCTCCCCCCCCCCACCCCCGTCCCCTCACCTGCAACTTCAGCGCGAGTGATTTACAGGCAACTTTACACGTCACGTAAAGAGAAAAGGAGAAAAAATAATGGAATCCAGTGAGGTCATCCGCAGGGAATGTCTTGTGTTCGTTCTCCCCCTCTCTCTCCCTTTCCTTCTCCCTACCCCTCCCTCTCTCCACCCCCTTTTCCTCCCCCTCCCCCTCCGCCTCTCCCTCTCACTCATTCTCTCCCCCTGCTTCACTCCCTCTCTCTCTCACCCTCTCCCTCTCTCTCTCCCTGGATCGGATCTCCACCGCCGGCGCTGACATTACTTGCTGCCGGCGTCGTTTACGGCACTCAGTGTCAGACGGCCGCCGCCGAGGCATTAATCCGTGCCAACCGCTGCAGTCAAGCGTGTCAGAGAGCAGCCCCCCTTCCCCCAGCCCTAGTACCTCCGACTCCCCTCCGTCCTCCCTATTTCCTCCTCCTTTATCTAAGGCCGGAGAAAAAGTTACCGTCAGCCCCTTCACATCCATTAAACCCATTGAAAAAAGTCAGAACCAGTCTCTCATATCCATCAACGTATTTCTCTTTCCACCTCCTCTCCCCCCTCCCTCATCCTACGTCTCCCCTGGGCCCTCTCCTCCTGCTGCTCCTTCTTACTCCTGCTCCTTCTTCTTCTTCTTCTTCTTCTTCTTCTTCTTCTTCTTCTTCTTCTTCTTCTTCTTCTTCTTCTTCTTCTTCTTCTTCTTCTTCTTCTTCTGCTTCTGCTTCTGCTTCTGCTTCTGCTTCTGCTTCTACTTCTTCGTCTTCTTTTTCTCACACTCTTGCTCCTCCCCTCCCCCCTACTCCTCCTCCTCCACTTCCTCCTTACTCCTCCTCCCCTTACTCCTTACTCCTCCTCCTCCTCCTCTGACCCCTTCCCTCCCCCTCCCCCTCCTTCTCCTTACTCCTTACTCCTCCCTCCTCTTCCTCCTTCCTCCTCCTTCTCCTCCTCCCCTCCCCCTCCTCCTCCCCCTCCTCCTCCTCCTCCTCCTCCTCCTCCTCCTCCTCCTCCTCCTCCTCCTCCTCCTCCTCCTCCTCCTCCTCCTCCTCCTTATTTCTCCTCCTCCTCCTTATTTCTCCTCCTCCTTATTTCTCCTCTTCCTCCTCCCACCTCCTTCCAGATGTCAGCCTACCTCTTCAGCCACTTCAGGTTCAATTAGCTTTTAGGCACAGCCCCTTCCACCGACATCGCTTGCATAGCAACATTTCCATAAATATGCAACCTTCCATATAGGCCTAAGCTATACCCGTAAAAGGGACAGAACACCATAAATTAGCAACTGCCAAACTTTTTCTCCATCATCAATATCATCATTATCAACAGGATTAACATTCTGCGGCTCGTCATAATGGGACCTGGTAACTTGTATCGATTTGGAACAAAAATATAATAGTAAAAGAATGAAGAATGAGTAACAATGACACCCGCAATAATAACCATAATAGTAATGCCAATGATAAAAACCATGACGAAAATGCAATACCGATAAGAAAAAAAAAATGATATTAATTAACAATTCCAGCAACATAGGGGCTGGATCCTTAGTGTCGTGGTTCCGTAGCTTTATAAAAAGAAATATCCAATCCAAACTTTCTTCGATTTAAAAGCCTACATTCTGCACAGTCCTGCAACAGCGCATTGTTTCCCCAAAAGAAATACACGATAAAATTCGACGATAATGTAAAACAATCACCGTAGCCTATTATTCCCTCGTCGCAACATATATTCATAAATACAGACATGCGTACATACATATATACAATTCATACGTACACGCGTGCGGTTCCCTCTGACCTCGTTCAGCCACGGCGGCAAAAGCCAGGTGAAAGTTAGCTCCTCCTCCAAAGGAGTGACCCAAGAATCCTTCCTTCCCCCTCTATCTTTCAAAAAATGAGAGAGAGAGAGAGAGAGAGAGAGAGAGAGAGAGAGAGAGAGAGAGAGAGAGAGAGAGAGAGAGAGAGAGAGAGAGAGAGAGAGAGGGAGAGGGAGGGAGAGAGAGAGAGAGAGAGAGAGAGAGAGAGAGAGAGAGAGAGAGAGAGAGAGAGAGAGAGAGAGAGAGAGAGAGAGAGAGAGAGGGAGAGAGAGAGAGGGAGAGAGAGAGAGGGAGAGAGAGAGAGGGAGAGAGAGAGAGGGAGAGAGAGAGAGGGAGAGAGAGAGAGGGAGAGAGAGAGAGAGAGAGAGAGAGAGAGAGAGAGAGAGAGAGAGAGAGAGAGAGAGAGAGAGAGAGAGAGAGAGAGAGAGAGAGAGAGAGAGAGCAAGAGAGAGAGAGAGAGAGCAAGAGAGAGAGAGAGAGAGAGCAAGAGAGAGAGAGAGAGAGAGAGAGAGAGAGAGAGGAGAGAGAGAGAGAGAGAGAGAGAGAGAGAGAGAGAGAGAGAGAGAGAGAGAGCAAGAGAGAGAGAGAGAGAGCAAGAGAGAGAGAGAGAGAGAGAGAGAGAGAGAGAGAGAGAGAGAGAGAGAGAGAGAGAGAGAGAGAGAGAGAGAGAGAGAGAGAGAGAGAGAGAGAGATGAGAAGAGACGAGAGCAGGGGAAAGAGAAGGGAAGATAAGAAAAGAAACGAAAAGAAAAGAAAAAATGGGATAGGATAGGATACGATAAGATAGGACAAAAGTGGAGAGCAGAAGATAGAGGATGAGAGAAGAGAAGAGAAGAATAAAAAAGCATAGAAGAGAAGAGAAGAAAAGAGAAGAGACGAAAAAATAGAAAAGTATAGAAAATAAAGGAGAAGAGCGAGACGAGAAGAAAATAAAAGAGACGAAAAAATGGAATAGAAAATAAAAGAAAAGAAAAGAGAGGAAAGTAAAGGAGAAGAAAAGAAAAGAGACGAAAAAATAAAAAAGAAAAGAAAAGAAAGGGGTAGAGAAGAGAAGAAAAGAAAAGATAAGAGAAGAAAAAAAAGAAAGAAGAGAAGAGAAGAGACGAAAAAATAGAAAAGAAACGAAGGGAAAGGAGACCAGAAAAGGGAAGGGAATAGAATCCAAGAGAAGTAGAGTCCCTCGTATAAGTTTGGCATTAAAGGCAGGAACCTCGGAATGACCCTCTCTGCTCTCGCTCGCGCGCCCGCCTTCGGGAGGCCGCCTTGCACCGGAATGCAGTAGACATCGAGGCCGCACATCAACGCTCCTAACAATAATCCAGAAACTGTGCAGGAGAATGCCACTGCTGTTATCAAGACGAACACCAACACTCGCAGCTGTCTTCGCCCCCTTATCACGCCCGCATCGGCGACGATCGAAAACCGTACGTCTGTCTTCGTTTTATCTCAAGCGCACGACATCATGATAATTCTCGCTTCTTTACTGTGCCACTGCCTGTGTCGCCACACCGAGAGACAACAGTAAATTCACTCCCAAAAATATTGACAAGAGAACGGATAAGAGGTGGACGCAACGAGAATAAATCGAAAAAAATATAAAGAGAAAACTTTTTTTTTTAATAGCTTGGTTTGGTTACAGATATATGCGGGGGGGGGAGTTAAAAAGAAAGAAAGGAGAACTCAGAACAGCGAGAAACAGAAAGAAGACAGGAAGAGCAAACCATAGAAAGGGAACAGAAAAAAACAGAGACTCATAAAAGCTCTAAAAACGCTCCCACAGCCACCGCCTTGCCCCGCCGCTGCCACGCACCGTCTGTCAGGGATGCAGCTGAGTGCAATGGCTTGTCGGAGGGCGCCAGGTGCACGAAGGAGGCGTGGACGCATAAGGGCAGCGCTCATAAAGATGTTGTCGCGGCGCTAACTGTTAACTGCTAGAGAATGCACGTTTTTTTCGTGTTTTTTTTTTTTTGTTTTTTTTTTGGGGGGGGGATGGTTAGGTGGGATGGAAGGGGAGGAATGGAGGCTGGGGAGGAGGGTGGGAGAAGGAATAAGGAAAAGGGTGGTGGGAGAAGGGAGATAGCAGGAAGGGATGAGGGGAGAGGGGCGAACAGAAAAGCAGAGTAAGCGACGATAAAAACATAAAGGCTAAAAACAGTGACGGGAGTGAGAGCGCAACTAACGGGAGCGCGTCTCCGGGCGTCTGGGAGCAGGAATGTATACATATAATTTAATGAAGAGATCTAAAACTCTAACCAATAACTGCAAGAACAAAAATAGATATTTCCAAAGTACAGGTTCAGGCAGAATAAAGAAAACAAATATTGAAATAAACAAGAATAAGAATGTTCTAGAGCCATAACACGAGGCAGAATAGAGATCAACAAAAGGAAGGCTAAGACTAACAAGCATAGACGACTTGTAACAATGGAAAAGCTTGAGCGAGTGACACAGTCCACAGATATATCACTCCAAGCTTTCACTACAGCCAGTTTATTCGAATGGATGAGCAATTGAAAAAAAACTAACAGAAAAAAATAAAAAGGTAAGCACGAATCCGAACACAAAGCACTACAATCAAACTTCAAACCGCCGATTCACCATCCGTAATCCATCAAATAATCTGATGGAAAAAGTGACACACGAGAAAATGGAATGAGAGAGAAACGATACGAAGGCTTGATAAAGAAACAAGAGTGGAAAGGAAAAAAATCGTCCGTCCAGGAAGCCGGCCCGTCGATAGCGACCATAAATCATGCGACACAGCTGTTTTAACACGTGCAAACGCCCAAAAACTACGGGGGAAAGGAACGCCAGGCATGTCAGGTGGGGTGAAGGGCGCTCTCTCCCCTGCCCCGCTCTCTCCTCCCTGCCTCGCCCCTGCCTCGCTCTCCCCCTGCCTCTCTCTCTCTCCCTGCCTCGCTCTTCCCCTGCCTCTCCCTGCATCGCTCTCCCCCGGATCTCCCTCCCTCGCTCTCTCCCTGCCGCGTTCTCCCCCTGACTCTCTTTCTCTCTCCCTCGCTCTCCCCCAGCATATCTCTCTCTATCTCCCTGCCTCGCTCTCCCCCTGCATATCTCTCTCTCCCTACCTCGCTCTCCCTCTGCCTCTTTCGCTCTCTCCCTGCCTCGCTCTTCCCCTGCCTCTCTCTCTCGCTGCCTTGTTCTCTCCTTGCCTCGCTCTCCCCTGCCTTTTTCCCTTCCCCAATAGCTCTCTCCCTGCCTCCCTCCCTCTCTCTCTCTCTCTCTCCCTCCCTCCCTCCCTCCCTCCCTCCCTCCCTCCCTCCCTCCCTCCCTCCCTCCCTCCCTCCCTCCCTCCCTCCCTCGTTTTCTCCCTGCCTCTCTCTCCCCCTTCCTCTATTTCTCCCTCCCTCGCTCTCTCCTTACCTCTCTCTCTTTCCCTGCCTCGCTCTCCCCCCTGCCTCTCACTCTCCCTCCCTCGCTTTCCCCCTGCCTCTCTCTCCCTCCCTCCCTCGCTCTCTCCCTCATAGTCCCGAGTTCAATTCCCCGTCGCGCGGTCGTACGTAAAAAAGCCTGCGCTCCGACTGCTGGCTCGAGCCCAATCTCACGGCGAGAAAACGACATATCGCCTTGAGAAGTCAAACGCAGGTGTCGTAGGGGAAGTCACCGCCGTGGCACAAGTGTTAGCGCGCCTTTGATTAGAAAGGGCATCCAATCGGGCAAGGGTGGCATTGACATATAACCTCTCAATAGTGAATTGAGGGAGGTCTATGTCCTGCAGTACACACACACACACACACACACACACACACACACACACACACACACACACACACACACACACACACACACACACACACACACACACACACACACACACAGACACAGACACACACACACACACACACACACATTATATATAGAGATATAAAACAATTACGAGCAACTCTAAGAACAGAAATAAAGCCAGAAGGCATTCCGCGAGCAATGAAGAGTCAATGAACCATTTCAAACTCACATTTAATATTCTATCCTTATCTATTTTTCATTAACATGCATCCAATAACAAAAAATATAAAACATCGATTTGCGTTTACCATTATCATTATCCAATTCATTATATACTACTTTTACTATCAATCTTATCTTACGTCTCAGGCTGTGGACATCTTGAGGCCAGGGTTTATAAATAGGCCACGTTAAACTAATCTTGTTAATCTGTCTGCTTTTGTAGACCGGTATGTAAATGCTTATGCGCTCGCTGACCCATAATTGACTCGGCAGTTTCTTGAGATTTTGGTCGTTGTTCACAGGACAAAGATAATAAAACAGTACAGCGTTTAGCCACTGTTCTGCACGCGCTGACTGCAAGAAACGAACACTCGGAAACAATTAGGAAATAAGTCGTTCGCATTCACTCACCATCTCGGATTTCCTGGTCTTCTTGGGTACTCTGCTTAGGGTGGCAATGTGATAACTGCATCGCTTACCTGCAATGAAGAATGATACATATTATAGATTATCATAGCAACAATAAGCATAAGGTTAATGGCAACAATAATTAACAGTCACAATATAAAAATACAAAAATTAACACAAAAACTAAAGACACCATGCAGATACGTTTATATGTACAGAATGTGTGTGTGTGTGCGCGCGCGCGCGTGTGTGTGTGTGTGTGTGTGTGTGTGTGTGTGTGTGTGTGTGTGTGTGTGTGTGTGTGTGTGTGTGTGTGTGTGTGTGTGTGTGTGTGTGTGTGTGTGTGTGTGTGTGTGTGTGTGTTATTACTGGAGTAATAATAATTACTCCAGTAATCGTACATGGCAACAAGGGAGGGAGGGAGGGAGGGAGGGAGGGAGGGAGGGAGGGAGGAGGGAGGGAGGGAGGGAGGGAGGGAGGGAGGGAGAGAGAGAGGGAGAGAGAGAAGGCGAAAGAGAAGAGAAATAACCTTTAATCCTATCTTTAGTTCATCCTTTTCCATAAAACATCCGGTAGAACAGATTAGGGGCGGGACAAAAATAACATCATATCACAACAAACGTATTTTTTGTTTCCTATCCGCCTGTTGTTGAATAAAAAACATACTGTCCTCGTCACCCTTATAACCTTATCTTAACATTCTTAACAAACGACACATTACTTAAATACCAAAAGAAGCTTTAATTGAGTAATTCAGCCAGAGACGGTGATGACAAAAAAAGTTAAGAGCTAGAAAAAAGATAATAGCAATTTTGGGAAAATAAAGTAACACAATAACGAGAAATCCCCCCCCCCCCGTCTCAAAAAAGAACAAGGCTTCCTCGTTCCGGCAAAAGGGCTTCCAAAAGGGTGAAGAGCAACACCCCAATGGAAGGGACGACGCCGCGGGCGTGGCCACACACTCCGCCCTTCCCTCCCTCCCTCCTTTCCTTCCCTCCTCGTCTCTCCTCTCGTTCCGCCTTCCACTAAGGGCTGCCTGTCAGTCGGCAAACTTCCCTCGCTCTCGCCCCGTCGCCGCCTCGCCTCCCAGCCTCCACCTCGGGCGCCGTCAACTGGAGGCAAATCCTCAAATTGAACGGATCACCCGAAGTCCTCCGGGGTCGATCGCTCAAGCTTTCCAGTTGTCGTTTTACAGGCCTCGGGTAAACCAATAAGGCTTGTGTGAAATTAAAGAGTAAATGAAACGAAGGCGAAGCTCGGGTTTCGGTGCGAGCCGTTTTTAATCTTTCTCTAATCTTCCTTCAATTAGATCGATTTTCATTTGAAGCGCGAAATGAAAACGCTCAAACTGAACAAACCAACACGCTTTAAACATTAACAAGGTCTTGCTTTACACCAATACATCTTAAGTTTTCTTACAGCCGATAAATCAGTAAAATATACAATATAATAAACCACCCGGTCGTGTGAAAACGTGGCATTGAACTCCGTAGAATTAAACTCACGTTCATCCAAATTTTCAGATGATGTACTTTCATGTTAAATACATATCTATATAAAAATATATAAATAAACAAAGGCATACATTCCCCAATTCTCTTAAAACATATACAGAATATCAATTTCAAATTCAGGGGACAAAGGCACCACACTCTATCAACAAAAACCTGATACTTTATGAATTATAATCCTTAACCACACTGAGATTTTGCATTTCACACATTTGCATACGGGATTATTATTCATTACTAAATGTATCAAATATCCGATTCTATCGGCCAATTTTAAAGCATTTTATATCGAAATTTGAAAAGTTCACATCGAAAACACGTATCATTTGCATATAAACATAATTTCTTAAGTAACTATTCCGTTGGATTTCTTTTAAATTTTGATTACTGGAATGAAAGACTTAAGGGCTACATCAGAAACGACAGAGGGATATGATATAAAGCTAATACTTTCCTTTAAAACTGAAACCGCGGTAATGATTGCTACTTGGACGAAACGAACGCTGGAGAAGAGAAGGAATTTCCAGGAATTTCTGACGGTAATGAATAAATCTTGTCCACCGAAGGCACTTTTTCTTTTTCTTTATCAACTGTCTCCTTTATCATCTATCTTGGATAGTGTTTCTTGTCTCTGCTGGTACAAGAACATACATTCCCTGAGGCAAAAGCGCCTAGAACATGGGAGAATCTTAAACGAATGTACGCACACGCGCGCGCGCGCGCACACACACACACACACACACACACACACACACACACACACACACACACACACACACACACACACACACGTGCGCACGCGCTTAAAGCTACAAAACCTCAATGCAGAGTCGACAAACAAAAATAGTGCACCTGTTAACGTATACCCGTTCATAAATACCTTTCAAAAAGCACTTCAGATTTAATCGATATCAATTTATCACCGGGGCATAAAAAGACGCAAAATCAATTCAAAGAACTATTATAGTCAAGGCTCCAGTGCCCGTCCTCTTATTATTCGTCCCTAACTAATAAAACAATCGAATGAAACCTACAATCCATCTATCATGGGATATCAACACCAGATTAAGCAAAAAAAAAAAAGGTAAAAAGTAAGAGAGATCTTATCTCTCCAGCAAGCAGTTTTGCAACGAATCCGAATTGCAATCTATTTGCAATCCTGGCCATCAATTAATGTCGGAGAGCGTACACGCCAGCGACTCTAACGCATTCTTGTGCTGCCCCGAGAGATCCGCTCGCGCCCAGGGCTCCCTCGCCAAGCACACCTGCTGCAGATTCCGCTGACGACGGCGCCGCGGCGCTTGGGTCGGCCGCCCTCGCCTCTTTCGCGCAGGCACACAGTCATCGTATGTGTCTGGATCGGCGTACGTACGTATGTAAGTATGTATGTATGTATGTACACATGTGTATGCATGCATTTATGTATACACACATGTACATAATAACATTATATAAATAAATAAATATGCATATATATATACATGTTTATATATATTTATATATATATATTTATGCACAAATACGTGTGTGTGTGTGTGTGTGTGTGTGTGTGTGTGTGTGTGTGTGTGTGTGTGTGTGTGTGTGTGTGTGTGTGTGTGTGTGTGTGTGTGTGTGTGTATTTATATATATATATATATATATATATATATATATATATATATATATATATATATATTCATATATATATATTTATATATATATATTTATATATTTATATATATATACACACATATATACACACACCCAACCACACAATTATCTCTGCATCTATCAGCTTATATATTACTTATTCGACAACACCTACTGAAATATTCTGAGGGAAAAATAATTAATGATAATCCTTTCCTCGTGCCTGGTGTTTCCAGACGTCGTTTTTGGGTGAAAACATCCTCTCCGCCGCCGCCCCCCCCCCCCCTTCCCCGAGGGTGTCCGCGCCCCTCATTCACAGCATCTCCACCCAGATGTCCGCCCTTGGGTGCACGCCCTTTCAGCCACGACGAATAATCTCGCTTATATATGTATATATTTTCCCCCCGAAAGGCAAAGAAGGACGTTTATTGCTGTCTTGACTTCCCTTCCCTTATTTCGCGCCGGGAAAATAGCCCTGATATAAGGACGGCAGAAGGCACAATAAAAGGGCGTGGACATAAAACACAAAACGAGCGAAAGCAAGCACGATGCGATACAATGAAACGAAACGAAAAAATGCAGCACAAAAACAGGCAGCCAATGCTAAAAAGGCCGAGCAGCTGTCATATCGCGTACGCTCATATATCGTGCGAGCGAATGAGGTTCCCAAAACGGCTGAAAATCTCAATTACCTCGGGTGTCAGCGCCCGCCCCGATCCCGTCCGGGGGTCATTACACCCGCCTGGCTCTTGCGCTCTCTCGCTCTCTCGCTCTCTCTCTCTCTCTCTCTCTCTCTCTCTCTCTCTCTCTCTCTCTCTCTCTCTCTCTCTCTCTCTCTCTCTCTCTCTCTCTCTCTCTCTCTCTCCCTCCCTCTCTCTCTCCCTCTCTCTCTCCCTCTCTCTCTCCCTCTCTCTCTCCCTCTCTCTCTCCCTCTCTCTCTCCCTCTCTCTCTCCCCTCTCTCTCTCCCTCTCTCTCTCCCTCTCTCTCTCCCTCTCCCGTGCCTGCGCCCGCAACGCTGCCGCTCATTAATATGCAAATTGACACTCTAAAGCCTATCCATATTTTATCTCCGGTAAAATCATCCAGGTACACACTGCACTAAACGCACCGCATAAATAAACACACAAAAACTAAACTGGCAGATCTAATTCTAAACAAGCGAGAAGCCCCAAAAAACGTATCTTACAAACAACCAAAAATCATCCCATCTAAATAATTTCTAGAATGCAATAAAGCAATCAAAATCCAACTCCCAAATCATTCGGTGATTAGCATGCCCGAAACCCTACTCTTAGAGAATCCACGGAGATTGAACAATCCTTTAATCTCTCGCAAAATCCCCAGACGGTGATTTCCCCTTTAAAAGCAACTCCATGTGCAAACAAAGCTATCGGATATAAGGCGCAGAGTTAGTCAAGCATCAGTGACTTCAGGGCGGGGAATTTAAAGCAATAAAAGGTCGACGGAGCGAATGTGTGAATGGAAAGGGCCTGGAGGAGGTCTACGTCATCTATTGTGATTTCAATTTAGACCAATGCCTTGACGGACTTTCCTTTTCCTTTTTTTATGTCTTATTTTCTTCTTTTCTAAATTTTACATGGAATTTGTACTCGATTTGTCTTCTTTTTCACTTTAAATTTTCCATATCTCCCCTTCAGAGTTAATTCCTCCCTTCCTCTTTTCTCCTTTTCTAAACTTCTTCCCCCTTCCGGCTGTCTGCCCCCCCCTTTCAAACCAACAAACAAAAAAAGACTACCACGAGGTTCTTCAGCAGCCTTCCCTTTCCCTTTTTAAATGTCTAATGAACCCCCACCCCCGTCACCGTTCCAAGCCTATCCCACCCTTCCCCTCAGCCGGCTCCCTTCCCCCTTTCCACTCGCCCTCCCTCCCGCCCTCCCTCCCTCCCTCCCTCCCTAGTTTTCAAGAGGTTCCATAGGGAATCTTGAGAGGGGCTCTTACGTCATTCCTTTCGAATGGCTATCGGTCCACCTATCGTGTTTTTTTATCATTTCACTTTTTTCTCTTCTCTCTCTCTCCTTCCTACTTGTATTACTTTTTTTTATAATCTTTCTTCGCCATTTTCTTTATTACTTTTCTTGACCTTTGTGTATGAGTGGTTTATTTTTACATCCCCTAAAAAAATACACATTAAAACACGAATATCTTTTTCTCTAACAATTTCTCTGATCACACCCATTGACGTCTAACCCCCCCTCCCCTCCCTCGCTTCCCCTAAACACATCCAACCCACATTTTGTCACCCCCTCCCCCTTTCTCAACCCTTTCACTCCCTCTTCCTCTCCCCACCCTTCAACCTCACACAACTCCCTCCACCCCCTCCCCCCTCCCACCCTCCCTATGAGTCAGGCCGCCCGTGTCTGGAGCGCGTCTGAGGCATAATGAGGCCCGACCCGAAGCCTTAAACGGACTCGGCACACGGCCACAAATTTTACATATTTCATCTTTTTTCGTTTTTTTTCTCTTTTTTTCCCCTCCCATGAGTTTTTGCTTACTATTTTCGTCTTCCCTTCCTCCTCTTCTCCTCAACCCTCTTTACTGGCGATGGAGAAGGGACGAAGTCAAATTAGAGAAGGAGAAACTAATCCCTAACAGTAGTTAGGAAAAATACATAAATAACTGCAGCAAAATAGTTACGATTATTGATTATTAGCAGGTACCACCAGCAAAAAAACATAATAATGATAATGATGCTAATAATAATAACAATAACAATAATAATAATAATAATAATAATAATAATAATAATAATAATAATACAAATAATAATGATGATGTTGATGATAGCAATAAAAGTAGTACCAGCAATCTCACATATCTTAATTAACCCTAATATGCAACCCATCATTATAATAGTATATAAAAAAAAACATAATATATACATACAATCTTCCTGGCTAATCACATTCTTAACAGACACCCACCCACTCTCGCCCTAATGCTTGGTGCCTGCGCTGCTCTGCCGCCCTGCCCACGGACGCGTTGTCCAAGCATGCGCCCCGAACAAGCAAACAAACAAAAAAACAAAAATGTTCAAAACACAAATTCCAATACAATACCAATCACATAGGCTTACAAACAATGCACTTACACTTACAAACACAGTGACAAATAAACACATCTACAACCAAACATCAACCATACACAAGCACGCAATCTTGAAGGCACACCCACCAACAGCTACACCTCCGTCGATCCCACATCGGCATCTTTTTGGCATCCTCCAAGACATTTATGAAGGCATATCTCTTCGCGAAATGATTCAGTCGAGCCACGGCTTAAATGCACGCGGGGGACGCCCACTGACACAAAACCCAAAAAAGAAAAGAAAAGAAAAAATGTATTTGTATGACTATGTGCTTTAAGGGGGCCGGGGAAGAGCATTATCAGGTGTAGCCTGTATACATCCCAAGCGTAATATCATGTTTCATGGATAAAGAGTTTGATAAGAATACAAAAGACTGAGGTTCTTCAGAAAAGTATACATCGAGTTTATTGCACATTCTAATAACAAATCTATCTATTTTTATAAGCAAGTGATTCCTTCCCGACCTTTACATTACCATCTAACAACAATGCCTTCCGCCGCCATCCCGGCAAAGCATAAACAAATCGTTCGCTCTAAAGCCTCGATCCCAAAGGTCACATGATTCCCGCACCTCGGCCACTACGAGTGATTTCTTCTCTCTCTTCTTCCTTTTCTTCTTCTACACATCCTTTTCGATTCTCCTTTCTCTTTTTCATTTGTATTCATCGTCGTCATCCCTATCATCTGCCTTAGCACCATCATCGTCATTATCATCTTTATCATTATCATCACTATCTATATTATCATAATTCTTAGTATCCTTATTATCATCCTTATTATCATTCTTCTTATTATTTTAATAATATTATTATCATTACTATTATTATCATATTATAATTATTGCATCATGATCATCATCATATCATCAACAATATTATCATTATCTTTTACTTTTTTCATCTTCCTTTCTGTTCTTGAAGTAAACTCCAGAGAGAGAGAGAGAGAGAGAGAGAGAGAGAGAGAGAGAGAGAGAGAGAGAGAGAGAGAGAGAGAGAGAGAGAGAGAGAGAGAGAGAGATAGAGAGAGAGAGAGAGAGAGAGAGAGAGAGAGAGAGAGAGAGAGAGAGAGAGAGAGAGAGAGAGAGAGAGAGAGAGAGAGCGAGAGAGAGAGAGAGAGAGAGAGAGAGAGAGAGAGAGAGAGAGAGAGAGAGAGAGAGAGAGAGAGAGAGAGATCAATTTACAAGTTGAAGAAGTACAACATTTTACAACACGAGCTCCCTGTGTACGTGTGCGCTTGCGTGTGCGTGCGCGCATGTGTATGAACGTCCGTAAAGCAAGACCCTGAACCAGATATAACCATCCGAGTCCGCCAGCATCCGAGGAGCGAGAGATACGCCTCGTCCGCTGAAGAGGGGGGGGGGGGGGACCCTGCATGCGTATGTGAAAACACGAAGATCTACTGGAAATGTAAACGCATCCGGGGACTCGGCGCGGCGTACATACACACAGCGCCTCCGTCCGGTGAGGAAGGGCGGGCACGAGAGAGAGGAATTTTTATTGGATGTCTCTCCCTCGATGGACGAAAGCCGTGGCATGTCCGTCAGGAGAGGGAACAGGCAGGCCAAGGAATGCGTCTAGTAGGTGTCTAGACGAGGCAGGCCGAACCATCGCCCGATATTACAGCGCCCGTTCGCGATGGCGCCTCCGCCCCTGCTCTGGGCGCCCTGCCTACGCGCTTTCTTTCCCAGGAGCCCGCCACTTTCAAGCCGCTTATACAAAACAACTACGCCCTGTTTCTTTTCACATCCTCTTCTCCCTCCTCCCACTCCTTCTTCGCCAGCTACAAATCCTAACCGCCCGTCTTCCCATCTCTCTTCCGATCTTAATTATCATTATTATCCTCTACCTTCGATTTCACAACAGTCAGCACATCTTTATCTTTCTTCTCGCTGTATTCCTCAACAGTCACTTATTCTTCCTTCCCTTCCCTTCCCTTCCCTTCCCTTCCCTTCCCTTCCCTTTCCTTTCCTTCCCTTTCTTCCTCTCGCCCTCCTCCATCCTTAGCAATTGCACCCCCCCCCCCCCCCGTCTCCTCTCGGCAAACCTGCTGAAAACTAATCGTTCCCCGAGATTATGTTGCCACCGCCTGCGTGACTCAACTCGCCGTCACCAGCGCAACCACCGCTATAAATCACAGCCCCCTCCCCCCACCCCCCAACCCCATCTTTCTATGCCCTCCACCTGCACCCCATCCCCCGGCCCTTCCTCAACCCCCACATCTCTACATCTCTACCCATATCTAACAGCCCCTCTTCCACCCATACCCATCCCCCTACCCACCTCTAGCAGTCCCCCTTCCACCCATACCCATCCCCCCTACCCACTTCTAGCAGTCCCCCTTCCACCCATACCCATCCCCTCTACCCACCTCTAGCAGCCCCCCTTCCACCCATACCCATCCCCCCTACCCACCTCTAGCAGCCCCCCTTCCACCCATACCCATCCCCCCTACCCACCTCTAGCAGCCCCCCTTCCACCATACCCATCCCCCCTACCCACCTCTAGCCGCCCCCCTTCCACCCATACCCATCCCCCCTACCCACCTCTAGCAGCCCCCCTTCCACCCATACCCATCCCCCCTACCCACCTCTAGCAGCCCCCTTCCCCCCATACCCATCCCCCCTACCCACCTCTAGCAGCCTCAACCTCCCCCTACCCTCAGCCCCTTCACCCTACCCTACCCTCCTTCTCCTGACCCGTAAACCTCCCTTTCTTACCTTTGTGCTTGCAACAATGTCGGGATAGACAGATGGATGGAAGAATAGATGTACGGACGGACGGATGGACGAATGGATGGATGGATGGATGGATGGATGGATGGATGGATGGATGGATGGATGGATGGATGGATGGATGGATGGATGGATGGATGGATGGATGGACGGATGGACGGATGGACAGATGAATGGATGGACAGATGGATGGATGGATGGATGGATGGATGGATGGATGGATGGATGGATGGATGGATGGATGGATGGATGGATGGATGGATGGATGGATGGATGGATGGATGGATGGGCGGTCGGACGGACGGACGGATGAAAAGTTGAATGTAATATATAAGTCGACAAAAAATGAGAATGACTTAGACAGACAGACTGCCAGGCAAAATATAATATATACAGATGGACGGCCATACAAAGAAACAAAAAGACTTATGAGCGAAAAAAATAAAAACAAAAAGAGCAGTGGTAAAAAACAAAACAAATGAAGAGAGAGGCACTTCAAACGGAACGTCAACGACCCTAAAATAAGATATAGAAAAGAAGCTAAGACGGACCTTTAAATTTTCAGTTTCTTTCAGACGCCTTCGCATTTGAGAGCTGAAAGAAGCCATGGGGAATACCTGGTTACTTTCGCCATTCAATTTCTTCCATTCCGCGCTTGATGAATTTTGTTCAGTTCTGCTCACCCTTCTTTTCTCGCATTCCATTCTTCCCCTCTTCTTCTGTTTCCTTCTTCCTACCGTTGCCATTATCCAGACGGACATTATCATTACTACTATCATTAACAATTGTTATTATTATCGTCATTATATCATATTTATCATCATCATCATCATTTCTACTATCATTATCATCACCACTATCATTATTACCAAATATTATTTTTTTCCCTCTCTTTCCCAGCAAAAGCTTCCACAACAAAAACAAAAAAAATAAATATCACTAAGCAAAAGCAACGCTGGTTCTGCCCCGCCCTTTTTGCGATCTACATCTTCATTGCTTTCTGCTAAATGATGGATATCCTTTTGGGGAGGGAGGGGGGGGTGCAAAAGGCATTATTGCAATCTTGCGTGTTTTCTCCCACAAACTCTTGCAGGGTCGACGACTTGTATTCGATAAAAAACAAGAGAGAAATAGAAAAAAAAACATAAATTTGAATGAAGGGTCGGAAGGAAATGCAAATATGTAAACATAAATGTAAACACTACAACTTCTGAACAAGAAATTGATCTTGTGAACTAGGGGAATATTAACAGGTAGACACGTGTATACAGAAATCATTGTCCAAAACCTTCCACCGTACATAACCTTCCACCGTACATTATCCTTTTTTTTTTCTTTCTTTGTCTTTTTCTATTCTTCTCTCTCTCCCCTCCCTCGCCCTAATTTTTCCTTTCCCTTTTCCGTGTGCTCTGTGGTGCAGCGTTAGCATTCTCGTCTAGCAATCTTGCTGACCTGCGTTCAAATCCCTCGCCGCCAGTGGATGGTAACCCCGGCCATTTCTTGCACACAGGGGATAGTTTAGAAGCAAAATGAAACAGACAATATGTCACACCAAGAATATCCATTGTAACAAATGGAATCAAACTAAACCTTAAACTAAACTAAACCTCTCTCTTTTTCTCTTAATTTCCCCCTCCCTCCCCCCCCCCCCCTCTCTCTTATCCTTTTCCTTTTCCTACTCCATCTTCTTCTTCTTTTCCCTCTCCCTTCCCAAAGCCCTTTCCCTTTCCCTCCTTCCCTCTGCCTCTATCATACACAGCCGGTCGAAATCGCACAGCCTTTTTCACACCTCGCCTTCACCCGCCCCACGTTTTGTCCTCACACACGTGGACACCGGAGCACGTTCCTCGACGTTCCGCAGTACGTGACGTCAAAGGAATCCGTCCTCATGGCAAACGTTTCAATCAATAAGTTGTATTTACTAAAGTACACCCTTTGGGAACTCGTGGTGTGCCAGGCTGGGTTCGCGGCTTGAAGGTAGACGAACAGAAAGGAGAGGGCTGAGAAGAAAGAAAGGAAATGAACACCCAAACCCAGAGGAAATCAACTTTTGAAATCAAAATATATTCTTTCAAGATCAAAAATAAAACTCCCATCTCGGAGTTTGTACACATATCTAACTAAAAAAAAAAAGAAAGAAAGAAAAAAGAAAAAAAAAAAATTGCGAACCGAGAAGAAAAATATGTGTATAAACATTTCTATAAATGTGCATAAAAAAGGTTTCGGAGTCTGCTTTGGCTATCTGCAGCCCCGACGCATCATCGTTCCCTTATTCCGCGTGATTTATGAGATGTGCGAGCGTGATTGCTTAATTTTCCTTGTCGTAAAAAATGATGCATGGCAGTTTCTCGCTCTGCAACAGTAAGGGCCATTTAAGAGAAAAAATGACAGCAATGTTCGTCTCATTCCCTTCAATAATATATTCATAAGATCCGTGTCGATGCAAACGAGAGGGCATAAATGTATCAACATGTGGTATCAAATAAAAAATATACTAATATAAAATCCTACCAACAACAACCACAACAACAACAAAATAATAATAATAATAGTGATAAAAAAAAGAAGAAGAAGTATGACGATAAAAAAAATAAACAATAACAACAACAATAAGAGTAATAATAATAGCAATAATAAATAGTAACGGACCGAATACTTCGAATTGTCCTCGAAGCAAGAAATCGCCGAGGGCATCGATGACCTAACGAGTGGGGGAGTCTTGAAGTGACCT
>NC_061849.1:19045219-19057223 GCF_019202785.1 Penaeus chinensis
AATAAAAGCTCTTGCCACAGGACCATGGGGACGAGAGATCTGTTTCTCGAGGGCTGGGTGAGGGGGTGGAGGGGGATAGGGGGATGGGCGTGGGGGAAATGGGGAAAGGGTGTGGGAGGAATGGGGGGAATGGGGCGGCGGGGTGGGCGTCGGGGTCGTGATGCTACAAGGCTCTTTCATTTAAATACTTGGCGAATCTGAGATACAAAAGCCATTAATCTCGCTCGTTAATCTTCGGCGCCGGTCGCGGCGGGAAACAATAAGTGAAGGAGAACAAATGAATAATTGAAAGCGATGCGACGCGAGACATGCGTCGGGAAGATTAGCGTCACTCGCCGTTGCCGCCTTCACCACACTCCATCTCCAGCAGGAAATCCGAGGCAAATATATCGGCAAAACCTAAAGAAAGAAATGAAAAAAGTCGCAAAGAAAAACACAAATAAAAGCTCAATCGATCGACAAAAATGCAAAAATCCCCAAAACTTCATCACAAACCCCGCCAGGAAAGGGAAAAAAAGGTATTGCAGTGATACGAACCCCCTTATGAAGAACAAGAACAAGCCAGCCAGAAAGCACAGCGAGAAGAAACCCCGACCTGCGGAAGCTAATCAGGCCAGGAATCCTCCGGCTGAACCCAGAAAGGGAAGCCTCGGCTCAAACAGCCATTAAAACCATTGGCCGATGACCAGCGCACGACCAGGGGGGGTGGGGGGGACCCCACACACCCATTTCTCTTGCGCTCCCTTCCAAAGGCTATGCGGACGTTAGGAGACAAGGGAGAAATGAGAGAGAGAGAGAGAGAGAGAGAGAGAGAGAGAGAGAGAGAGAGAGAGAGAGAGAGAGAGAGAGAGAGAGAGAGAGAGAGAGAGAGAGAGAGAGAGAGAGAGAGAGAGAGAGAGAGAGAGAGAGAGAGAGAGAGAGAGAGAGAGAGAGAGAGAGAGAGAGAGAGGAGGAGAGAGAGAGAGAGAAGGAGAGAGAGAGAAGGAGAGAGAGAGAGAGAGAGAAGAGAGAGAGAGAGAGAGAGAGAGAGAGAGAGAGAGAGAGAGAGAGAGAGAGAGAGAGAGAGAGAGAGAGAGAGAGAGGAGGAGAGAGAGAGAGAGAAGGGAGAGAGAGAGAAGGAGAGAGAGAGAGAGAAGGAGAGAGAGAAAGAAGGGGAGAGAGAGAGAAGGGGAGAGAGAGAGAAGGGGAGAGAGAGAGAGAGAAGGGGAGAGTGAGAGAGAGAGAGAAGGGGAGAGAGAGAGAGAGAGAGAGAGAAAAGGGAAGAAAAGGAGAGAGAAGGAAAGAGAAGGAGAGAGAAGGAGAGAGAAGGAGAGAAAAGGAGAGGGAGGGGGAGAGAGGAGGAGAGGGGGGGAGGGGGAGAGGGGAGAGAGAGAGAGAAAGGAAGAGAGAAAGAGAGAGAGAGAGAGAGAGAGAGAGAGAGAGAGAGAGAGAGAGAGAGAGAGAGAGAGAGAGAGAGAGAGAGAGAGAGAGAGAGAAAGAGAAAGAGAGAGAGAGAGAGAGAGAGAGAGAGAGAGAGAGAGAGAGAGAGAGAGAGAGAGAGAGAGAGAGAGAGAGAGAGAGAGAGAGAGAGAGAAGAAGAAGAAGAAGGTAAATGAACATAATTATCTCCAAACACTGACAAACAGATAACAAAAATGAGAAGAGACAATCACAAGAGACGGATGACAACAATCGCCAGAGACATATAACAGCGACCCGTTGTCACCGAAAAAAAATACTGCCTCCCCTCGCCAATCCCTCCAGTCTTTACATATCATATCAACATTAACAACAGTATATGCCAATAAAATAACGAAATAAACCGAATAACTCGACAAATTCCACACCCGACCGCCGCGCAGTTTCAATAATGCAATGCTTCCCCTCCCCCACTGATTTCATCTCGAATGGATCATAAAACACAAGTAATCAAGTGAAAATATATGCCTGGCGAACCTTTTCGCGTTCCCTCATGATCTCAATCGTACGAAAGTGTGGGTTTAATGGCGCTGCACTCCACTATCCTAATATGATTGCAATGGTTTTCAACATTTCATCCGCGAAAATGAAGCAGTCTATCTGGGAAGTAACAGCATTCCATTATTCGGCAAGATCTCTAATCACAGGGACTGGGAGAGGGATGGGGGAGGTAGGAGGGGGGGGAGGGAGGGAGGGAAGGTAGGAAAAGGAGGGAGGATGGGAGGGAAGGACGAAGAGAGGGAGGGAGCGAGGAAGGGAGGAAGAAGTGGAAGTGGAGGGTAGGAGTGAAGAAAGGGAGGGAGGGAAGAAGAGGGAAGGGAAGAAACGAGAGAGGGAGGAAAGGGAGGAAGTGGAGGGTAGGAGTAAATAAAGGGAAGGAGGGAGGGAAGGAGGAGAGCAAGGGAGGGAACAAGAGTGGGAGGAAGGAAAAGAGGGAGTGAGAGAGAGGGGAGGAAGGGGAGTAGAAAGAAAGAAAGAAAGAAAGAAAGAAAGAGAGGGGGGAGACAGGGGGAGAGAGAGAAAGAGAGAAAGAGAGAAAGGGAGGGGGAGGGGGAGGGGAAGGGGGAGGGGGGAAGGGGAGAGGGAGGGGAGGGAGAGGGAAAGAGAGAGAGAAGGGGAGAAAGGGAGAAAAGAGGGAGGGAGGGAGGGAGGGAGGGAGGGAGGGAGGGAGAGGGGGAAGGAGGGAGGGGGAGGGTGGGAAGGAGGGAGGGGGAGGGGGGAAGGGGGAAGGGAGGGAGAGAGAGAGGGGGGAGAGAGAGGGGGGGAGAGAGAGAGAGGGAGGGAGGGAGGGAGGGAGGGAGAGAGGGAGAGAGGGAGAGAGGGAGAGAGAGAGAGAGAGAGAGAGAGAGAGAAAGAGACCGCAGGAAGTAAAGACCATGAAAAAATAAGAAGCAAAACTACATTAGAAAAGTAAACGACAGAAAACCATACAGAACAAGAACAAGCAAATATGAGAGGCAAGCAGTCCCCCACACCTGTCTACCCCCCCCCCCCCTACCTTCAGAAAAAAAAAACCACCACGGCCTCGATGTAGTGATACCTCCTTCCTTCTCTTCTTCTTCCTCTTCCCCCTTCCCCTCCTCTCCTCATCCTCCTCTTATTCTTCCCCTTTTTCCTGTTCATCCTCTTCTTTCTCTTCCCCTCTTCTTCTTCTTCTTCTTCTTCTTCTTCTTCTTCTTCTTCTTCTTCTTCTTCTTCTTCTTCTTCTTCTTCTTCTTCTTCTTCTTCTTCTTTTCTTTTCTTTTCTTTTCTTTTCTTTTCTTTTCTTTTCTTTTCTTTTTCTTTTTCTTTTTCTTTTTCTTCTTCTTCTTCCTCCTCCTCCTTTTCCTCCTGGATGAGTTAAGGGAAGAGGCGGAGGGAGAGGGATAGGGAAAGGGAAGATGGGGTGAGGAGAAGGGGATGGAGATAACGAAGATAAAGAGAAGGGGTATGGATCGGGGAGAAATGAAATAAAGAGGGAGGGAATATGGGAGAAGAGAAATGGGAATTCAAGGAAAAGAATTATCATAAGGAAGAAAAGGAGAAGAAATACGAAAATTCTATTAAGATGAGAGAAAGGGTAAACCCAACGAAATACACACAAACCTATATATACATATAAAGAGCATATTTCCTCTCTTCCTCCTCTGCCTCCGCCCCGGAGGCAACACACGTTCCGGAGTCTCTGCCATTAACATACCTCTCTCAACCTTTCTCAGGAATATCGCAGCTCCCCTGCTTACCAGAGCTACCTGGACGTCGTTAGCATAGCCCCTATCCCCCTCGTGGCATCATTATTACAACGGGGAATCCACTTGCTAGTTACAAATGAGCACTTGACTAGCTACTAGCGCCTGCCCGAGCCGGCCGCCGCGAGTCTCGACGCCTACGATGTCGCCGATCCGAGCCGTAGCCTCAAGTTCGCGATTCCGAGCGAGGCGTGTGGAGCGATGCCCAGCGCGCCTGCCTACGTGTGCCTGGCTCGCTTTCTATGCCACTTTCCCGACTTTCAGTACCATTCCACCCCCCCACACTTTCAACCTCCCTCTAGCCCTGTTTCATACACCTTCCTCCTTTTCCATCCCATTACCTAACTCTATGTCCTTCCCCTTCTCCGTCTATTTTATGGCGGCTCTATGCTCCCTCCCTTTCCACTATCTCAAATGATTTTTCATTCTCTCACGTCTACTAAATGCCCCTTACCCGATCCCCTATCCTCAAAACCTGCCCCCATATGGCACCCTCTGCCTCTCCTAACCCTTACCCTACGCTTCTTCGCCCCTTCCTCCCCCTACCCGAATGCACCTGCCCCCACCCCTCCCTCCAAACCTCTTCCTCATCCTCAGCCTCTGTCCAATGCCCCTTCCCCTTCCTCTTACCACTTACATCTCCTACTCCTACACATCTCTGCCTCATCCTCTCCACTTGAAAAAAAGAGAAAAAAAATAAAAAATAGGGAGTAACCGGTGACTCACTCCCTCTACAACCTGTCCAAGGCACACCGCCATGTTATCTTGCTCCTTCGTCGCCGCCATAACCTGTTTTCTCATCATCCCACTCATGTCTATAGCTCACTATAATCCCACTTTCACAAAGCATCCACGGCCCAAGACCGCCCGCCCGCCCGCCCGCGTGCCCTCATTCGCTCCATTGTGCCTGGCATTTATGTTACATTGCGTTCAGTAAGTAGGCCTATCTAATGGCCGTCGGTGTTCCTCTTTTATTACACTCTATTTTCTAGCTCATTTCTTCGTCATGTGTTGTTTAATACGCCATCTAAAATACGTCTTTCAATATGCAGCGTGTGATTCCGGCATGCCGAAGCACCGCGTTTTTTATCTCATTAAACCTTTTCTTTGCATTTCCATTATACTCGTCATCCTCTTCTCAGTCTCTCCGTTTATTCTCCTCGTCATGCATTAGCGCCATTGACTCATAAAAGCAACTATTTTTATGAGACATCGCGAGAACTTTATCTTGCAATCAACCTTCATATCATTACTTAAGTTGCAATCAACAACACAATCTCTGCAGAAGCTATATTGCAACATCCTGCATTCAGGAACGATTTAAAAATGGCTGCGACTTTCTCTGTTGTGCTTGTTATCACATGGTTTGGAGGCGTTTCAGTCATGAATTAATAAAGGAAACAATGAAAGGAATAAAGTAAATCATAAGAAGTAATATTTGGTTTCTACGCGTTGCTCTGCAGTTGACTTTCTTTCCTTCTCTCATCCCAAAGCTTATTCACAACATGCCCACACGGACACACGGACGCCCCCCCCCCCAAGACCTACGAGTAACACCCTCTCTCCGCATCAAGGCATTGCACACTACTATCGTCAACTCCATAATCACAAAATAGCGTGGGCAGTTGAGCACGCCCATCCTAACCGCCCAGCTGGCCGCCCGCCCGCCCGCCCATCCTATCCGCTTAGCTGGCCGCCCGCCCGCCCATCCTATCCGCCTAACTGGCCGCCCACACGCCCGCCCATCGCATTTCCCACGCCCATTGCAACGTAGGTCCCACTTGTCGGTATGACCTAATAGAGGCGGTTAACAGCGGCCGCCCATTCACAAGTGGTGACAGTTACGCCTAACAAATAAACACGCAAAATATATTCAAAATGACTGTCAACTTAACCCGTAAAATATAAACCATCAATAAATCGCCGATAAACAAACAAAAAGGTCATAAATATCGACAAAAGAAAAGAAAAAGAAAAAAAAAAAACTAAAATCCTCCCAAAGTCAACAAATCACCTCCAACTTGAAGACAGAAAAAGACAAGCCTTTCATTTTACATCATCTTATTTTTGCAGTTGTATCCCCTCACCCGTCCTCTCGTCTCCTTCGGCCGCCGATCCATCTCGCGTTGATCCGAGGCGACACCGGCCGACACAAAGTCATAAATTCTAATCAAGACAAGTAAATCCGAGAGATTATCACTATCATTCACCATTATCCCCAAAAATGATATGTTATCGGCAACAGGCTCGTGAAGTGGTCATAATGATATGTTTGCCATCATAAAGTATCATGACGTAGTGGCCTCATTTGCATATCCCTCCCTTAGATTACCCTCCCCCCTCTTTTTGTCGCTTGATAATAAATTCTTGGTCAACGCGCACTGAATACTGATAAAGTCTACGGGACATACACTCCTAATATATAATTGTACACATAATACGCATCATGATCAAAATTCCTTTAATCATATTAAACCTCTACGTACCTTTATTTATTTAGGACCTTCTAAATCCATAGTACCTAAATGTAAAGTCAAATACATATTCCCACACCTGATTTTGCAGGTATAATCATCATATCCAGAAAAAAAATATATGTCGTAAACATCCCGGTTTTAGAATACTTTGCGGTCACACTGCAAAGTCACTGGCTAAAGTTTATTATCCGGTTAATTATTTCCCATGATTTATCGACGTCCACAGCAGTCCTATGATTTGCATCGGGTGATTTTTCATCGTGACAACAATAATAAAACGATAATCGGATGTCCTCGCAACTAAGATAAACAACATACTGACTGGCAGCATACACACTCCATGCACCGATGATATACACCTACACATTAATCCCGTGAATACAAAGCGAATACACCAAACAAATCTAATTAGGGAAGAAATAGCTCGTAAGGCTTAAATCACCTCTTAAAATATATACATACACCAGCTGGCTCTGTATTCAATTAACCGTTTAAGCTTTCTTATCAGTAGAAAATGAACAGATACCAAAGGGTGCATGGACACTAATCTGTTCAGGCCTAACGACGGCGAATATAACGAACCCCTGATCTCTTAATTAATTCTGATGTAACAGATGATAGACTTAAGCTGTAAGCGAGTGTTTGTCGCGTGAGAGATAAGGATGAACTTGCCCGGCAGTCTTCTCTCTCCTCGACGTCTCGCAGTTGAACAGATAAGAAGGAAGAGAAATTAACAAGCTGAGAGTTCAATCTGCATTTGAATGACGGTAAACAACTCCGAACTAAACACATACATGCTCTACATAAACAACGTCTAATGTAGTAGTCAGTTGGACTGAGAAAGAACAAGTCAGATGGTCAATGGAACCTCAATTAACCAAACAGTGGCACCTGTACCTGTAGCCTCTAGAAGTACACATAGCAAAAGTACAGTAACATCCATTAGCCCCCCCCCCCCCTTAAAAAAAGCAGTACTTACCAAGCA
Source organism: Penaeus chinensis (assembly GCF_019202785.1). Lineage (NCBI taxonomy): Eukaryota > Metazoa > Arthropoda > Malacostraca > Decapoda > Penaeidae > Penaeus > Penaeus chinensis. The sequence goes on from NC_061849.1 coordinate 19,052,368, forward strand.
CGATACCATCTTTTCTCACACTTGCCCCTTCTGGCATACTCATTACATCAGAACACGTACCTGGAAATCAAAAAGGAAAACGCTAATTAAATTTTGGAAAGTATTAGCATATTCTTTACTACGTTCGCCGAGGTTAATTGGGCTAACTTCCATCTAAAAAGTCATCGTTTACCCTCCAATTTGCATCTCAATCTTTAATATAATTAAGCTGTCTTACGGGTACGCGCCATTAAGCTTTTTTTTTTCTTTATTCTTCTTTTAGGGTAATTTAATTTTTTCTCTCTCCCATTTTCAAAAGCAAATTGGATGAGCAAATGTTTGTCTTCATTACTCGCTCCTTGTAGTGCGTATGAAAAAAGACAAAATCTACCAAAACATATTTCCTGTTTCACAAAACCTCGTCCGGACGCGGTCTATGAAAAAACTGGAATTAACAAAGATAACGCAGAAAGCGAAGAAGAGGCAATGAATAAGGGTACTGGAAGAAGAGAAAGAATAAAAGAATCGGCATCCGCGCGCACCCGCCTTCCCTCAACGCCTCGCCTTTGTCATTCTCGCGATAAAACTCGAGATCAGATCATGTGTATGGCGTGCCCCCCCCCCCACCCCCCAACCCACATTCCCCCTCCCTGATGCCTCCTCCTCTCCTCCTCAGAGCTCCACATCTTGGCCCCTTCCCTCCTCCCCTCGCCGCGCCCTGCCCCTCCCCCTCCCCCGAGCTCTCCCCTCGCCCCGTTTCCTCCTGCCCCATACGCTCTTCCCCTTGCCCCCCCCCCTCTCCCCTCCCCCTGCGCCCCCTCCCCCTCCCCATCGCTCACTCTCGGCCTCTCGCGACACGATAAGTGTTATCGCAATGATGAATGGATGATTCTCCTTCTCTGGTCGGTCGTCGCTCTCCCCTCCCCCCTCCCCCCTCCCCCTCTCCCTCTTCACTTTCTCCTTCCTTACTTGCTCCTGTTCTTTTTATTTCTTTTACCTTATTAATTTTCGTCATTTGTCTCTGATTCCTTCGCTCCTTCCCATCTCCTGCTCTGATTTGTTCCTGTTGTTTCAGCTTTCCCTCTCCCGCCGATACTAACATTATCACTTTCTCCTTCCTCCCACTTCCCAATTCACTCCTAACACGACAACCCTTTCGTCCTCCCTCCCTCCTTCCGTCCCCATCCCTCCCTCCCTCCTTTCCCATCCCTACCTCCCACCGAACGCGAAAACCCTCTCTCCATCCCTTCCTCCTTTCTCTCTCTCTCTCTCCCTTCCTCTTTCTCTCTCTCTCTCTCTCTCTCTCTCTCTCTCTCTCTCTCTCCTCTCTCTCTCTCTCTCTCTCTCTCTCTCTCTGTCGCTCCCTCTGTCGCTCCCTCTGTGTCTCCCTCTGTGTCTCCCTTTGTCTCTCCCTCTCCTTCCCCCTCCCCCTCACCCTCCCCCTCACCCTCCCCCTCTCCCTCCCCCCTCCCCCTCTCTCTCTCCCTCTCCCTCTCCCTCCTAGCGCGACAACCCTCCCTCATGCATATTCGATGTCATTTCTCTTCCCCGGCTTTTCCGAACATGACTTCTGACTTACTCAGATTATATGTAGGGAACGCACATACTGGGACGTACATGCTTCTTCTCACATAAATGTATATCAATGCATATACATATATACATAAATAAATTGCGTGAGTGAGTGAGTGAGAGATAAGTGTGTGTGTGTGTGTGTGTGTGTGTGTGTGTGTGTGTGTGTGTGTGTGTGTGTGTGTGTGTGTGTGTGTGTGTGTGTGTGTGTGTGTGTGTGTGTACAGTTATATCTAAATACAATAAATACCCGTTAAAATACAAAACTACAGTTAGCCGTGACATTAATTGCGAACAATAATAACCAAATCCCCAAAACATCAAGTATCTGTTGCATATAATTTCAAGGACCCTCTACCTGTCAACCGGAACAATCTATGCTGACGTCACCGCTAACCACACTCGCGGAAATGATCTCTGATTATCGACGTAATCAGGAAATTATGATGTTCGTTCCGAGGCCATGTAAAGGTAAACAAACAAACAGACACAAACACCGACAAGCAAACACACACACCCTCCCCCAAACACGCAACGCCCACGCCCTCCCCGCCCCTGCAACACAATAAACGCAGCTGCATCGACTACTCCTCATTAAAGCCTTGTGAACATTTCCCGAGATCGCTATCTGAACATCCGCTAATGCAATCAACGACACGTAACGATCGCGGCGGACGATACCCCAAGACCACCTGAGATATCACTTCGTTATCGAGACGCTGATAAAAAATATCATGGTATCATTTAAATGCAGGAGTATCGTGATCACTGCCATTATCTTCGTTAAACTTATCGAAATGTTTGCAGGCAACATTGTCTTGGTCCATCTTACCATCACAAAATATCAAACTATTTGTCAATAACATTGCTTGGGTCATCATCACGGCTATTAACATTACTGACCTAATTCTTGGCAACACTGGCCATCTCTTTATCATTATTACCTCGCCATTATAATCCCTGGCAGCACTGTCGTGCAGAACTCAAAAAGAATAGATGCAACAATAAATGCGATAATAATATTTCGCTTCACTAAAACAAGCATCGTAAATTTTAAGAAATATAATAGCGACACCTGCTAATGACACCGCATCAGATAACCTTTCCCGCCCTCAATAATTCACCTCCAACATTAACATACCCATTATCACGACCGGCAATATCGACTGTTGATAAAGGGAGTATCTTTATTTTCATCTTTAATATCTACATACTTATCGTTACTAGATCTGCCATTACTACACTGATCACAATAATAAAAATATGAATCATGATCAGTATAACCATCAGTATATTTTTCGTTGCAATATTGCTTGAGCATAATCATCCAAATACTATCTTAAAAACATCAAACAAAAGGTAATACTCAGAATGAATAGCATTGTTAATCATAATACCATCAAGATCCACATTTCTATTGCAACTACAACTAATATCAATGCCGGCCATCAACACAATAACAGCAAAGGCAACAGCACCAAAATGATAACGAAGAAGCATGCAACGAGTGTGCAGCCGCGAGCACCGCCCACGACCACGCCCATGAATGTCATGGCGAAATTAAACCCGGACGACGAATAAATCACCACAGCGAAGGGAGCAAAAATAATGCTTATCCGCTGTCTTCCTCCCTCTCTTCTTCCCCTCCCCCTTTCCAACTCCCCTCGCATGGGGAAATCGCCCGTCCCAAAAGTAATGGTGCCTTTCTCCATTAAGAAGACATCCCCATCTCTTCCCTGCCTTCCCCCTCCCCCCTCCTCCCCAAGAGCCTATCAAACCGCACTTAATCCAAGCTATCAAGAATAAAATGTTTTTTTTTATAACAGCCATTACTCGTCACATATGGCCTGCACGAAGGACTCCCCTCCCCCACCGCACCCCATCCTACACCTACCCCACCCCCGTACGAACGACTGTCTTCACCACCTCCTTCCTCCACCTTCTCTCCCCCCCCCCCCCCTCAATTTCCCAACACCCTCACTATCCCCCTCTTCCACCTCCCCTTCTCCCCGCCCCACACCCCTACCCCTTCAACGCATTTGGCGCCGCAGAGGGAGAGCGGACCCCCCCCCAAAAAAAAAAAGGGGGGAAAAAAACAAGAACGGTCTCATGCTCTCGTAATTTGAAATAAACTGCGCCAACGATCATGGTCGCGATAAGAAGACCCCCTTGTCCAGCACGCTAACAGGTATTGTACACTGAAGCTTTAGGAGAGCATTATTATCTCTCTCTCTCTCTCTCTCTCTCTCTCTCTCTCTCTCTCTCTCTCTCTCTCTCTCTCTCTCTCTCTCTCTCTCTCTCTCTCTCTCTCTCTCTCTCTCTCCCTCCTTCTCCCTTTCTCTTTCCTTCTATTTACCACTCTCTCCTCTATTCCCAGTCTCTCCAACCCTCTCCCTTTCCCTTCCCCGCGTTGGGGCCTAGCGATGGGGAGGGGGGAGGAGGGAGGCGTGTTATCGTCGTTAAAAGGAGAGGTTAATAAATACTTTACGGGGCAATATCGTAAATACATATTAGAGTCTTATAAACGTACATGTGCGGGCGGAGGCGTATATATACACACATACCCTGCTGTTTGCCTTTCTGAGAACACTGTACATTATCATTATTGAGCTTGATACTGGTTGAAGATCTAAAAAGACTCGCTATATTCGGGAAATTACATAGGATCTCAGCAATAAAAGAACAAATATAAATAAAAGATTGTATTTAAAAACCCTCCATTTTCAAATCAAACATGAAAAACAAACCATTGACTATCTGAACACCAGAATATTAACAACACTCCTCCAACGTGATCTCCGTCTCTCCAACACCAGCCGCAACCACCCACTTCCGCCGTCTGTTAACATCGCTCTCCTTAGATAAATCCTCATAATGCGATAGCGATGATTATGGTCTGAAGATATATATTGATGTGATTTCACGCCAATCGCATTCCCCGCCACATCACTCACCCACGAACTCCCTCGCACGAACAGTCTTTGGATCACTATTTTAAGCGGCGTTGAAATCCCCGGAGCAGTTACATGGCAATGGAGAGGAAAGCAGGAGTCAGCACACAGTTGCCGTAACCATGACAACAACAATAACAATAAGATGGGAAAGAAAGGGAGAGAAAGGGAGGGAGGGAGAAAGGGAGGGAGGGAGGGAGAGGGAGGAGGAGGGAGGGAGGAGCGAGAGCGAGAGAGAGAAGAGAGAGTGAGGAGAGAGATAGAGAGAGAGGAGAGAGAGAGAAAAAGAGAGAGAGAGAGGGTGGGGAGAGAAAAGGGAAGGGAGGGAGAGAGGGATAGGAGGGAAGGGGGAGG
>NC_061849.1:19057323-19059823 GCF_019202785.1 Penaeus chinensis
CAAGTGGGGCGTGAGTGGAATTGAATGGCACGAAGGCCCTTTGCTCGAAGGGGCAACGCGGCATTGTGACTCTTATCGCGGACGTCATGGAGGCGGGACTGGGTTTGCGGCGTGATGGACAGGCCGTCGCTGTATCATTTCTGTGCGAGAGTTGTGGCGAATGAAGACTTCTCGGGCCTAATGGCGTGGGTCGCGGATTTCATTTGTTTTTCTCTTCTTCATACTTTTAGGGATATTTTGATGCAGTTCCTTGTTGGTTTAGGAGTGTGGAATGCAGTCATCTTAACTTTTTTTTTTTTTTATAGAAAGACAAAGAAACGACTTCTAGAACGTGTGTGTGGGGGGGGTGGGGGGGGGTTTTGCGTTATGTGAAGAGGAAACCGAAGTACGACAGAATCAGCGATTTATTTTTCCTTATTCATTAATGTGTCTCTTCGTCCGTTATTTCGCTGTGTTATTCCTACACTGTCAATCTTTATCTGTATGTCTATCAATGTCTCTATCTGTCCGCCTGTCTTTCTATCTATCTATCTGTATATTTATCTATCTACACACACACACACACACACCACACACACAAACATATATACACACACATATATATATACACTAAGAAATGTTCGCTTATGTGGAGCCGCAGCGCCTGGGATCCACTTGCGAGGATCCCTTGGCCACCGGAAGGGCCATGGCCACCGGAAGGGCCATGGCCACCGGAAGGGCCATGGCCATTAACATTGTACTTCAACTTAGTATTTTAGGAATTGTTGAGAGATAAGGTCTGGCCTCGGTCGGGAATCTCGCTGTAGGTTTGTCTTAGTTTCGTTGTTCATGTATTTGTTGTCGTTGTAGCGCTGTGATTTTGATTTTGGTTTTATCCGTTTCTTGTTTGGTTTTATCTTGCTGTGTATCTGCTTGTGTATTTTTTTTATATCTGTAATTCTACTTCCATTTTTGCTCTTTTGTTTTCATTGTGGCTGTTATTATTGTTACGTGTCGATTATTTTCTCATCATTAATTGCCTCTCATTCCGAAATATGTTCGCAAAGAAATTGCATGAAGATAATTAAGATATCTCGTCCTTTCTTTCTATTTTTCTTTCTTTCATTTTATTCCCTTTTAATCTTTAGTGTTGTGCCGAGCGAACCGGTTTAACATGGGGCTACTTCGGGCCGGGGGGGGGGGGGGGACTCCTTGAGAGAGAGAGCCTCGTGGAGAGAGATAGGCCTGTTGGCTCTGTGTCGGGAGGCTTGTGTGCATCCGTACACACACGGCGGCGCTGTGTTTATTTGCATTTAATCTATTGTTTTTATTTACTGTTATCATCATTATTATTTCAATTATTTGAATCAAATTATTTTTATAATTCATGCGGTGATGGCCATTAGAATAATTAAAGCATGGGATAATCAAGATTACTGTGATGTTGGCGTCCGCCATTTTAGAGGCCTCCGCCTTAGAACCAGTCGAGAAAACAAAACTCAGCGTCTGAATATGGGCAAGCAAGCAAGCAAGCTACCTTACCCCCTCCCCTGCCTCCCCTCCCCTTGCCCCTCTACCCTCACCCTCCTTCTCTGCCTCCACTTACTGAGACAAGAACTTCCCTTCCTTTTCGCAACTTCTTTTCTGTGATTTTGGAGCGTCTCTCCATTTTACTTCACCCTCCATCCCCCTGTCCACCCCCTCCCCTTGTCCACCCCCTCCCCTTGTCCACCCCCTCCCCTTGTCCACCCCCTCCCCCACCGCATTTCCGGGCCCCGTTTCCCTTCGGCCCCTTCGGCAGGGCGGGAGCAAGAGGCAGGGGTTAGATTTCAGAACATGAAGAATAGGGGTGAGGGGGGAAGGGTGGGGGGTTGGAGTAATAGCAGCCGAGGAGGGTGTTGGAGAGCGAGCCATGAAGAGGAGAGGGGGTTGTTGGAGGGAGAGGGTTGGTGAGAGGAAGTGAAAGAGGGGAGGGACGCTGCAGTAGAGTTGCATTAGCCGTCTGCATGCCAAGAGGTGGTCAGCGTTTCCTATGGCTTGGAAAGTTAGTTTAGAAGCAGATAATGAATTCCGATTAAGTAATCGGCCGGGGCCAACGCGCCAGGGAGCGCGGCGACTCCTTGGCGGGGGAGAGGATAAAAACTCCGGCTTGGGCGCTTGGCCTTCGAATATTATTTTTCGATCGTTTGTTTGTTTGTTTTTATGTATTGCATACAGGCATATATATAATATATATAACTATATATACGTATATGTATATGTGTATGTTTGTGTGTGTGTGTGTGTGTATGTACGAATGTATATATTTATGTAAGTAAAGCGAGGTTGATTGATTGGTAAATAGATATAGGTATAGATGTGTATTGTTATGTATATATATATTACATGTAAATGTATTTTTTCGATGTTTGTTAAAATGGAGGAAATAAATAATATGTTGAAGAACACATGTTGTGTGTGTAATTAGAGTGCGCAAGGATGCGTGACTTTTCTTCCTTGTCTTTATTTATCACTCCATCAA
>NC_061849.1:19062323-19064823 GCF_019202785.1 Penaeus chinensis
TCCTCCTCCTTCTCCTCCTCCTCCTCCTCCTCCTCCTCCTCCTCCTCTTCCTCCTCCTTCTTCCCCCCCCCTCCTCCTCCTCCTCCTCCTCTTCCTCCTCCTTCTCCCCCCCCTCCTCCTCCTCCTCCTCCTCCCCCCCTCCTCCTCCTCCTTCTCCTCCTCCTCCTCCTCCTCCTCCTCCTCCTCCTCCTCCTCCTCCTCCTCCTCCTCCTCCTACTCTTCCTCCTACTCCTCCTCCTCCTCCTTCCCCCCTCCTCCTCCTCCTTCCCCCCTCCTCCTCCTCCTTCCCCCCTCCTCCTCCTCCTCCTCCTCCTCCTCCTCCTCCTCCTCCTCCTCCTCCTTCCCTTTATCGTTTTCCATATTGTAGATAGAAGTTGGGTCCTGAATATATTTTTTATTTATTCATAAAGATTTTATATATATATTTTTCATTATTGTTGCTGTTCATATTTTTTCAACGGTTGAGAATAATTGGAAACGTTTATATTTGGATATAAGTATGCAAATGACACTTCTTTAGTATCGCTAGATGATTTTAATAGTTGTGAACAGAATTTGTTCTCCAGCAACGTCTGGCAGCGTTCCTCTGCCTCTTAAACTTTTGTCATGCTGTAAATTCCATCTTAGAATAGCAGTGATTTTTAATGATATAATTATTCATCGCACGAAGGTCTCCTTGGCGGATGATGTTGTTCCTGATGTCTTTAGGGATGTTTCCACGTAAATTATATCACAACATCTTCCACTTACGAAGGCACATAAAGATAAGTGAAAATCCCGTCCTGGCATTTGCGTATTCACTTTTATTACGCCGGATGATGTATATGAAGAAAACTCTCATCTAATCCGAGATATTTACACTGTTTTACATTTTATGACACTGAATTCGTTAGTGATAACCTCAGCGAGTCTTTCAGTGGTGTTTAAAGTATACTTTTGGGCTAACACGTCTTGCTGTTTACGGAAATAAGATGTATGAAATGGTTGCCAAGTGATTAGAGACTATATAACTTGTTTGAACTGTTATATGGTTCATGCTGATCTTGTTGATTTACTAGAAGAAAGATGTATCGATGCTTACATATTTGAAATCAAAATATTGAATTAACCGTTGCTGTTCTTTTGCAATTTTTTTCAGTGTAATATATGCTTGCATGTTTGAATAAACCGAGAAAATTTTAACAGGTTTTTGATATCGAAGGATTCTGATATCGCTCTTGTAGAGATATTGCAGAGGGCGCGGTTGCTGCGTAGATCTTATCGCTCGCCTGGTTTGGGGGATTTTTGTTTCATAAGAAAAGCGGGATTAGTTCTCCCTAAGTCTTTTAAATGGGTCGGGAATTTCGGTGAAGCAATTTTCAGGACTGGTCCGTTGTAAGAAGTCACCCTCGCGGTTCTAGTATTGATCATTTTCCCCGGAGGAACTTCAGCACTGAAGTACGAAATGATCCGCAGAGCAGTAGGTGTCAAAGGCGAAGCGGTCGCCTCAAGAGCACCTTGGCCTCCAGAGCGACCGAGGTCTGCCCCGAGGCCGCGGCCGGAGTCAGTGCGCCCATCCATTTCCCTCGGAGCCCCAATCGGGCGGAGGCGATCTCGCGCGCGCTCTAATTTTAATCCCGTTGTGCCCCGATTCGACAATCATGATGGCGGGATGTGGGAAGATCGACCCGAGAAGCTTATCGCCAGTTGTAAAGATATCAAGTGCCGGGCGCCGTGGGCGGGAGCGGACGCCGGCGCGAGGGCGGCGGGCGGGTTTTTTCTCGCTTTATCTGTATTGTTCTTTCTCCCTCTTACTCTCTCCCTCATTCTCTCTCTCTCTCTCTCTCTCTCTCTCTCTCTCTCTCTCTCTCTCTCTCTCTCTCTCTCTCTCTGTCTCTCTCTCTGTCTGTCTGTCTGTCTGTCGGTCTGTCTGTCTCTCTCTCTCTCTCTCTTTCTCCTTCTGTGCATGCGTTCGTGCGTGCGTGTGCGCGCACATGTGTGCTTGTATGTATTTATGTATGTGTTTATGCATGTGTATTCGTGCTTTCACCCCTCATAACCGTCCAGACAACGCACGCCACAAGTAAGTCTTCGGACTTACTGCATTTATTGTATGGCGGCGAAGCTCGTTGTCGTAAATTCGTGGATATATAATTTTGGATCGTTATAATAGATTTCGAAGCGCACGCCGTCACAGCCTGTTATGATATCATCTGCATAATGCCCCGCGCCGGTTGGAGAGACGCGTTGTGTGTGTGTGTGTGTGTGTGTGTGTGTGTGTGTGTGTGTGTGTGTGTGTGTGTGGTCTGTTTGCGAGTGCTTGTGTATGTGGGTTCACATGCATATACCCATCTATCTATTCCTATCTGTCGGTCTATGCTGCTCTGTATCCACACTTACAAATTAATAAACTTAAATTGCCTGAGAAAAAAAAAAGACGACCATACAGTATCGGGAGTGTCCCTTATAGAAAAGGAAGGCAAATATGTGTCCCCCGCATTAGAAATCTTTTGTCAACAAA
>NC_061849.1:19074823-19075920 GCF_019202785.1 Penaeus chinensis
GATCGGTTTGGATATCATGCAGCTGGGTTTGTTAGGAAGGTGGGTTTCATGTGGCGTTTGCAGTAATAAAAGAAAATTTGAATTGCATGGTAATTTTATCCTTTTTCTGGAGCTGCAAGAAGGAACTTTGGGCCCTCTGCTCTGCTCACAGTTAGCCCACCGGAAGACCCCGCCGGAACAGAAATCATCAAGGCAGCGTGTCACAAAAATACGAAAACGCATTTTTTCGGGAGAAGAAATTTCCGTTGTTAGTCGGTTTATTTATACTTATACACTTTTGACGCCAGAATGCTTGCTAAGGAACACACGACTCAAGTTGACGGGAAAAACTATTCGTCGAGTGAGATGCAGAAGGATTAGGCAAAATCTGAAGGCAGGAGAATATAGGGGAAATAGTGATTGAAAAATTGCAATTCATTTTACCCCAAAGGAACAAAAAGCAAATAGGAGAGCAGATTACCCATTGAGAAAGAAATCGGCGGGAGTGCATTAGGTTCAATTGCATATCAGACAAGGAGGTTTGCACTGTAATTAAGTTGTCAAAGAAATGTAAATGAATAGGATATAAATAAAAATAAATACAAATATAAATAAATAAGAAAATAATTCGTGTGCGCCAGTTTCTGAAGGGACTTGGGCCGAGGTTGAACTAATTTAGGAGGATCTTATTAAAGTCATGGATGAATATTAAATCAGATTTCATTATTATTTTAAGCGACCTCAGTGCGGCAAAGGAAGGGAAGAAATTTTGAGGCGAAAAGTTAAAACGAATATAAATTAGGTAAAGTAGACAAAGCTGCATTGAATGTAATTATGAATAGAGTACAAATGTGGAAAGACAAACAAATAAATATGATAGAAGAAAACGAAAGGCAGGGACTGGGCAAAATATTCCAAGGTAAGCAAGAGATTGTGGCCTTAGATATAACCTTGATTAAATGCAGAAGAAGATATTGAAATGAGAGAATATTATGAAAGTCTTTGTGCTTCAATTTTTGAAACCTCAGATAGGTCTACAGCAACGGACAGAGCGGTAAGGCTGCTGCGGAGACCACGAAGCCCACTGGAGACCTCATCAGGGGCGCAGGAGGAGACTC
>NC_061849.1:19076020-19078520 GCF_019202785.1 Penaeus chinensis
AAAAAACAATAAAGTGAAGTAAAAAAGTCCCACACAGATGTGCCCAGACACAGACACACATGCAAGCCAACAGACCTCCAACAGGAAGATAAATAATAATAAATCACCAGGCAGATCCCCAGTAAATTGAACCGAAGGACAGGCCGCGCCGCCAAAACACCTGCAATAATTCTCCTTCCAGGGACAAGGGAGGGTCGAGTCCCGGCCCAGGAAAATTTAAACCCATATTTACTCCCCTTTCAAGGAAGCGCTTGGCGTAAGCACCTGGCTTTGCATGCGAAAAGCACAGGGGGAGGGGGGGGGGGAGGATGATAAAGGGAGCTCAGAGGGGTTTTCGCGGCGTGCACGCCCTTGACTGCATAAAGCTCTGGAAAGGCGAAAAGGGAGAAAAGGAGAAGGAAGAGAAGGAGGAGAAGGAGGAGGAGACGGAAGAGGAGGAAGAGGAGGAGGAGGAAGAAGAGGAGGCAGAGGAGAAAAAAGAGGAGGAGGAGGAGGAGGAGGAGGAGGAGGAGGAGGAGGAGGAGGAAGAGGAGGAGGAGGAGGAGAAAAGGAGGAGGAGGAGGAGGAGGAGGAGGAGGAGGAGGAGGAGGAGGAGGAGGAGTAGGAGAAGGCGAAGGAGGAGGAGGAGAAGGAGGAGGAGGAGAAGGAGGATTAAAAGGAGAAAGAGGAGGCGGGGGAGAAAGAGAATGAGGAGGAGGAGGAGGAGGAGGAGAGAGAGAAGAGGAGGAGGAGGAGGAGGAGGAGGAGGAGGAGGAGGAGGGGAAGGGGAGGGGGAGGGGGGGGAGAGGGAAAGAGAGAGGAAGAAGAATAAGAGGAAGAGGAAGAGGAAGAGGAAGAGGAGGAGGAGGAGGAGGAGGAAGGGGAAGGGGAGGGAGAGGAAGAAGAGGAGGAGGAGGGAGGTGAGAAGGAAGAGAACTTGGACAAGGACCAGAAAAAACAAAAAGGAGAAGAGAAGAAGGGCAATGGAAAGAAGAAGAACGAGAACGAGTAGTAAAGGAAAAACAAAGGAACATAGGGAAAAAATAAGGAGCAGTAGAAGGAAAAGTAGAGGAAGAATGACGACAAAAAAGGAGAAAAACGAGTCTCTGATTAGGGGAAAAAAAAAAAAATTATATATATATATACACATATATATACATATATACATACATACACACACACACACACACACACACACACACACACACACACATATATATATATATATATATATATATATATATATATATATATATAAAAGTTTACAACCAAATTTTTCTGCAAAAAACTGTACACACACAGACTTCTCAAACACCATAATTTTCCCCTAAACAACAGCCAGAAAAACGACGCCAATAAACAAACGCAGACACGAGACAAAATACAAAACAAACACCTTAATTATCGATAATTTTTCAGGCTTAAACACCTTGTTAAATCCGTCACTGTGATTATCAGTCCAGAAGGTGCGTGCATGTGCGTGCCTGTGCATGTATTTGTGTATGTGTATGTAAGTATATGTGTATGTAAGTATATATGACTGTAAGTACGTCTTTTATGTATGGTGTTTTTGTCGTTTTTTTTTTGTGTGTGTGTTTCTCTCCTTTTTTACAACACAGATACACGTATAACTTGGGAGATAATTAGGGTCCCAAACCGCTTTCCTTGGGCAGGGAAGACGTGAATACATAAGCAGCTTTAAGTGTAATTGACAAGCTTGTCTCCTCCCTCTCGGCATGTGCGGGGAATCTCTCAACACATCAAAAACACGAAAACTCGACGCAGGAATTCTTACACGGGTGTGCGTGTACGTGCACAAGCGACTTTTCCTTTCCTCCTCTCTCTTTCCGTACCTCCCTCCCCCCCTCTTTTCCCTCCTTTCTTCTCCTTCTCTTCCCACCCTCCCGTTTTCTCGCCTTCAGTAGATTCCATGAACTAAAAAAAAACAAAAGAAAACGCAAAAGATTCTTCAGGCAAAACAACAACAAGCGCAGGGGGGAGGGGGAGGGGGAGGGGTGAGGCAGAGGGAGCAACACGGCCGTTTGAAAGAACAGCGAAGAAAAATCCAAACAAACAGAACAGCAAACGGCAGTCAATAATCTCACAAGAAGTTCCCGAGCCTCAAGGTTTTACATATCAATGCGTTTAGTTATATCAAATAAAACAAAAATAACAAAGGTAACGCATTTTGAAACATGGTAAAATAATTATGTAAATAATCTATTGCTCTCGTTTTATTCGCATGGTGTCTTATCACCATTATACTTCCTTCGTTAAATTCACAAAGAACATTCCGAAAAAATGTCATTGATATACATCATAAGACAAGTTACTTATAGGTTCCTTCGGCCATCAAATAAATTTCCTGAACTGGTAAAGAAAATATATTTTTCCACTGACATAGCTTTTTATTCTTGCTGATAAAACCGACACCCGTTTTTTACACCTGAAAATGAATATTACAAAATATATAAATAAGAAAAACAAATGCCTTACACATGCGCGATGTGCTTGCGTGCAG
>NC_061849.1:19083520-19093520 GCF_019202785.1 Penaeus chinensis
GAGGGGAAAAGGAGGAAGAGGAGGGGAAAGGGGATGGGGGGAAAGGGGGAGGGGGGTTGGGGGAAAGAATAAAGAGGAGGTTGGAGGAGGAATTTAAAAGGAGGGGGAATGGAGGGAAAAAAAGAGAGAAAAAAAAAAGGATTTTGGGGGGAAAGGAAGGCAAAGGCCCCAGGCTGTATGGCTTTTAAAACCCCAAAGGCCCCCGGCCCCTACCAATCAGGCTATCGCTCCAAACAAAATGACTTGAAGACCCCCCAAACTTTAGTCCTCTGGAGCCCCAGACCCTTCACTGAAACGCACAAACCCAAAAAGAAATTTCAATAAGGTAAACAAGGAAAAACCAAAAAAGAAACAAAAATATTTAAAAGATCAAATAAAGCCCAACATTACCGCCGCCGAATTTTAAAAATTTGCAGCTGACAATTAGCCACGTGTAATTTGAGCGCAAATTTTTGGCACCATTGCGAGGTGGCTCCCCCCCCCCCCCAAACCCCCCCCTCCCCCAAAACTTTTCCCGACATAATTCATTAGGAAAGCGGCCGATTTTTCGGCCTTTCCTTTTGTGGTTTTTGGCGCATTTTCCTTATTTTTGTATACGTGTGTGGATGTATGAACTATGCCCGTTGGCGACGTGAACTTTTTTAATTACTTTTTTATTTATCTACCTATTAACATTATTTGTACATCTTTTTTAAAGGGGGGGGGTTGGGTCTTATTTCGAGTTTCAGGACGGTCCCTTTCCCCACGAAAACGGGGGGTGAAACTGCACAACAGATTATGAAGGTAACGAGCAATTACGATACCCCGGCGTCTTAAGCAGGCCGGCGGGGGGAAAGGCGAGGGGAGGGGGGCGAGGGGGGGAGGCTAGGGAGGGAGGGGGGGAGGGGGGAGGGAAGGCGAGGGAGGGAGGGCGAGGGAGGGAATGCTTTCAGACGCAGTCGTCAGCAAGGACCGCATGCTCCACCATCCACCCGCAATTTCGCCAGAAAGGGATGAGTGAGTAAGGGAAGAGAAGAGAGGGCTTTTCTCCTTTCCTCGTCTGTGCTTATATTAACAGGCGGTGGACACTACGCAACTGAGATTTGCGTAATTTTCTCCCCCCCCCCCTCTCTCTCTCTCTCTCTCTCCAATCTCTCATCTCCTCCTCTCTCTCCTCTCTCTCTCTCTCTCTTCCTCTTCTCATCTATTTGGGGCCCTCCTCTCTCTCTCTCTGCCCTCCTCTCTCTCTTTCTTTCCCTCCCTCTCTCTTCTTTCCCTCCCTCTTTTTCTTTCCTCCCCTCTCTTTTTTTCCCTCCCTCTCTCTTTTTTCCCTCCCTCCTCTCTTTTTCCCTCCCTCTCCCCCCCTTTTCCCTTCTCCCCCCTTTTTTTTCCCCCCCTCTCCCTCTCTTTCCCTCCCTCCCCCCTCCCCCCCCTTTTCTCCCCCCTTTTCCCCCTTTTCCCCCCTCTTTTCCCCCCCTCCCCCTTTTTCTCTTCCTCTCCCTTTTCTTTCTCTCTTTCTCTCCCTCTCCCTCTTTTCTTTCTCCCCCCCGCCCTCTCTTTTCCCCTCTCTCTTTCTTTCCTCCCTCCCCTTCCTTTCCCTCTCCCCACCCTTTTCCTCTACCCCCTCTCTTTTCCTCCCCCCCCCCCCCTCTCTACTCCTTCCCCCTCCCTTTCTCCCTTTCTCAGTCTGTCACCGATATCTTCCTTCCCTGTCCTTCCCTTCCCCTTTCCCATCCTTTCCCCCTGCCCCAGCTGCCCCTCCTCCCCCCTTCCCATCCCCTCGCCCTCTCTTCATTCTTCTATTTGATTTCGAAAGTTTTGACGTTTTTTTTCTTCCGACCACGTTTGACCTTTTCGAATCTCTTGAGGTTTTAAGATCCCACTATTTTGGGATCCATTCTTCTGCATCGGCTTTTGCCCCCCCCCTCAGTTTGCTTTTAAAATGTTTGGAAAAAAATCTTAAAAAAAAGGGGAAATACAATAATGATAACAAAGACGATAATAATAATAATAACGGTAATATCAGTAGCACTGGTAGTTGTTGTAGTAGTAATATCAACGGTAATAGTACCAGTAATAGCAATGATGGTGGTGGTAGTGGTGCCACTATCCTTATTACTATCACCATTATCATTATCATTATTATTATCATTTGGGAATTTTTAACCATTTATTAAACTTTTATATTTATTACTATATTAAAATTTTTTCCCTCCAAATTTTTAATTTTCTACTTATATATTTATAAACATTATAAAAATCACATCATCTGCCACATAATCACCATCAAATTTTTCATTATCATTATTTAATTTTTTTAAAGGGTCCCGCCCTTTTCCAGGGGCTTTTTAACCATGCTAATTTTAATAATACAACAAAATATTTAAATAATAGAAAATAAGACTGATTAAAAATTATTCTTAAAAACCCTATGAACCAATAAATAAAGTCGGTAACTGAAATCAAACCTGCCAGTCCCGCCCTTCTTTCCTTAGCCCCGCAAAGCGCGCAAGAGCGACGCACGAACGCTGACTGCGGGCGGGAAGGAGGCGGGAGGCAAAGCAGAACTCCCTGCACTGTGTGCAGAGAGATGCCCCCCCCCCCCCCCCCCGCCGAGCACAAATGGAAATACTGTCTAAAAGTTTAGTTTGGCAGAGTGAATAAAAAATTGCCTCTTGGCCACTGGACCTCACTTCAGATTCGAAGAGTTTGTCCGGGCTATTTTTTTTTAAAACACCACACACATACACACGTGTGGGGTTGTTTTTGTGTGTTTTGTGGGGTGTTTTTATTTTTTTGGTTTTTTGTGGTTAGTGGTGTGTTTTGTGTGTGTGTGTTGTTTTTGGTTTTGTGTGTGTGGTGTTGTGTTGTTGTGTGTGTGTGTTTTAGTGTGTGTGTTAGGGGAGTTGTTAGTGTTGGGTGTGTGTTTGTGGTGTGTGTGGGGGGGTGTGTGTGTGTGTGTGTGTGTGTGTGGTATTAGTGTGTGGTGTTAGTGGTTTTGTGTGTTTTTGTGTGTGTGTGTGGTGTGATGTGTGTGTGTGTGCGTTTTGGCGTGTGCGTGTGCGTGTGCTTTGTCCCCGTTTGGGGCGTGGCGTGTGCTTTGTGCGTGGGGGGGGTTGTGTGTGTGTGTGTGTTTTTTTTGGTTGTTGTGTGTGTTGGTTTTCCCCGTGTGCTTTGTGGTGTGCGTGTGGGGGTGCGTGTGCGGTGCCTTTGCTTTGGGCGCTCTCCCGTTGTTGCGGGGCGCCTCGGGGACAAAGCAGCGGCTTTATCCCCGGGCCCCGCTCCATGACCCTTTGGCGAACTGTTTCGTCTTTTTAGGGGGGAAAGAGGGGGGAAAAAAGGGGAGGAAGAAAGGATCGGGGGGCGGCAAGGAGGGAGGAGGGGGAGACGGAGAAGGAATGGGAAGAAGTACGAAAGGAAGATTAAAGGGTGAAAACCGAGGAGGGAAAAGGGAAGGAGTGGGGAGACTACGAGGAAGGGGGAAAGGAGGGGGGAAGGACGGAGAGGGGAAGAAGAAGAGGAAGGAAAAAGGCCCGGGGTGAGAGGGGGGGCGAGGAGGGGGAGTCTAAAAAAAGATTTGGGGCTGAAGGGAGAAGGGGAAGGAAGGAGAGGTTGAAGGGTAGACACTACACGAAGTAAAGGGCCCGCAAGAATAAAAAAAAGTCCAAAGAGTAAAAAAACAAATTTGGGTAAACAAATAAACCAACATTTGGAAAGAACAAAAAAAAAAAACGAATTTTAGGCTTTCGTACCACCGCAAACCCCCCCTCCTCGCTTTTAGGGTTTACTGTGACACAGGCTCCGAAAGGGAGGTCACACGGAATGTTTTACAAATTTAATACAACTTTAATTAAAATCCAAAAAATACATATAAACAAATACGGACACACACACACACATTCAAAACTACCATTTTATACATTTGGGGACAACTTGGACCCCCCCCCATCCCCCCAGCACACGGGGGGCCAGCACTTCCCAAAAAGGGCCCGACACGGGGACGCGACAACCCCATAAACGGGGTAAAAACAGTCGCTCCTCGCTGACACCGCCGTCCGTTGCGTCATCAGCTGATCTCACGATCTGCCAGGCGTCCTCACGGTCCTCCCTTCCCTTTCGCCTTCTTCTCCTTCTCCTTCTCCTTCTCCTTCTTCTTCTTCTTCTTCTTCTTCTTCTTCTTTCCTTTTCTTCTTCTTTTCTTCTTTTTTTCTTTTTTCTCTTCTTCTTCTTCTTTTCTTTTCTTCTTCTCTTCTCCTTTTCTTCTTCTTCTTCTTTCTTTTTTCCCTTCAATTCTCTTATCCCTTCTTCCCCTTTCACTACTCTTTTACCGGGGGTCCCCTCTCCCCTTACTTTTTCCTTTTTTTAAAATCTTTAAATTTTATCTTTCTTCCTCTTCATTTGTTCCTCTCCTTCCCACTTTCTACTCTACATATCTTCTTTGCGCTTTCCGCTTATTCTTTCTTTTGCCTTCTGTTTCATCACCATTTCCTCTCCTTTACTCTTCTTTTACCTTTCTCTTACCCTCCTTCTCTCTTTGTTCCCCCCTTATTTATATTCTCCTCTCTTTTCTCATTCCCTACCCCTCTCCTCCTTTGTCAAAAATTTTTTTCTTCCCTTTCCCCATTCTTCTCCCGTCTCCCCAACCTCCTCTCCCCCTTCCTCCTCCTTTTATATTCCTTTTCTTCTTACCCTCTTCCCATTCCTTTTTCCTCCTTCATCCTTCTTCCTTTTCCTTTCTCTCTTTTTTTTTCCCTCCTTCCCTTTTTCCCTTTTTTCCCTTTCCCTTCCCTTCCCCTCCCCTTCTTCCCCTTTCCCCCCCCTTCCCCTTTCCTCCCTCCCCTTCCCTTCCTAAACCCTTTTCTTCCCTTCCCTTCCTTTCCGTTCCCCTCCCTTCCCCCTTCCTTCCCTTCTTTCCCCTTCCCTTTTTTTTTCCCTTCCCCTTTTTTCCCTTTCCCTCCCCTTCCTTTTTCCCCCCCCCTTCCTTTTTCCCCCCCCCCCTCCCCTCCCTTTCCTTCCCTCCCCTCCCCTCCCCTCCCCTTTCCCCCCCCTTCTTTCCCCCCCCTCCCCCCCCTTTTTTCCCCCCCCTTCCTTCCTTTCCCCTCCCCTCCCCTTTCCCCCCTCCCCCCCTTCCCCTCCCCTCCCCCTTCCTTCCCCTCCCCTTCCTTCCCTCCCTTTTCCCCTTTTTTTCCTCCCTTCCCTTTTTCTTCCCTTCCCTTCCCTTCTTCCTCCCTCCCTCCGTCAAAGAATTTCCCTTTTTCCGAGGACCTAATGGAAAAAAGGCGAGTCACAGAGGGGGGAGTTGGACCCCTCCCTTAAAAACGACGTTAAATAAATTTGAGCGGCAAAGGGCCCGTGAAGGGAAAAATGAGGGAGAGATTGAGAAGAACGGAGAAAGGGGGAACCGGGGGGGGGGGGAAGGGAAAAAGAACTAAGAAACAGAAAGAGAAGGAAAAAAATTTCACAACACACACCCCACCACACACACACCACAAAACCCACACAACATAAGAGAGAAGGGGGGGAGAAAGGGGGAGAAAAATTTAAAAATAAAAAAAATAAATAAAAAAATGAAAATTATTATATAATGATTTAAAAAATTATAAAACAATGGTGGTTATATTAAGGCCTTTATGAAATATATCATGAATTTATGATGATAAAAACCCAAAAACAGCAACAACATTAATAAACAAAAATAAAAGATAATTATAATAAATGATGACAATAATAATAATTATATAATAATAATAATAATAATATTATAAAAACATAATTAATAAGATAAATGAAAAGAAAAAAATGAGATAGAAACATGAATTCGGACGACGAAAGGAAAAGGGCTCCAAACGAGTTTTGGCGAAGGGGGAAAGGCGAAATAAAAGGGGGGCCGTCATTGGGCCTAAAAGCACATTTTCCTATTTAGAATCTAAACTCTATTTATGCGCACGGAAGGCAGAGAACTCACCAAACCTTCGTATAACAAATTAATAAGACAAAACTAAATATATATAGGCCTATAGAAATCTCTATCTCGTCATCACAACATAGACAATCCAGCCTTTTCCCCTCCTTCCTATCATTCCACATTGACTTAATATCTCATATCGCATTCCATTCCGACACCCGACCATCTTTAATTAAAAACGATTACAAACCGCACGTGTGAGGGGTTTCACTTACGCGCCCCAAAACCCCCGGGGCCCCCCCGGGTCGGTCGGTCCGGGGAAAGTGTTTTAAAGGGTCTGTCGGTCTCTGCTGCCGTTCATATTATTCCTTCTTCACGGAAAAAGGTGGGCTGCGGGGTTTTGCCTAGGGGCTGATCTAATCTTTTTGGGTTTGGTCGCCCTAGTCTATTTTCTTGTTGTTGGGGGGATAACAGGGGACACATTGAAAAGGTAATTGGGGAAGATAATAAAACATAGAAAGGACCGCAATATTTGGGGGCCTGAACACAAAGCAGAACTTACCAATTGGCCGACCATTTCACCATATCCAACGAAAAGTTTCAAAATCCATTACCTGGAAGAAAAAGAAAAATTTAAAAAAAATTACACCCCAAAACCCTTATCCCTCGTGGATACATTAACAGCCAAATATCCCCGTTGCCTTTGACATAAAATAATAAGCATAGTAGGAGAAAGGAGTAGCGGGGAGAAAGATGAAATAACAGAGAATCGGACAACGAACAAAAAGAAATAAAAACGTCTCAAAATTAGTATGAAACTTCACACGAAGATGTTCATTCCGTTGTTTCAGAGATTCTAGTGAATGTGACAAGGACTGAAGACGAAGAATATGCAAGATAGAGACGCAGACGCCCCAAAAAAAATTGAAAAAAAAACCAAATTTAACACACTAGAAAAAAAAAAAAAGTTTTCCTATTGAGGGAAATAACACTGCCAAAAAGTTGCAACCATACCACAAACCCCTTTTAAAAAACAAGTAACGCAATACAAAAAGGATAAATAGGCTTTCGCGGCGACCGGGAACAACCAAGCGCTTCCTCTGGGCTATTTATAAGTTCATCGGAATTGGAAATGGCGTCGCCGGGAAAAAACATAAGGGGAAAGGGGGAGGGGCAGGCGTATTGCAGAACCTTTTTAAATTCAGCTTATCGAAAAAAGTACGTAGCTATTTGCGTGGGTTTTCTCGTGTTGCAAACTTGCATGCACATAAAAATGAGGAGGGAATAGGTTTGGGAGGGAAGGAAGGAAGGAAGGAAGGAGGGGAAAGGGGGAAGGAAGGAAGGGGGGAAAAGAGGAGGGGAGGGACGAGGGAAGGGAGGTTTGGAGGGCAGGGGAAAAGGGGGGAAGAGGGGGAAAAAAAAGAGAGGGAAAATTTAAGGGGAGAGAGGAAAAGAGAGATTTGGAGGGGAGAGGGGAGGGGAGGGGGAAGGGAAGAGGGGAAGGGGAGAGAGAGGGGACAGAGGGGAGAGAAGAGAAAATGAGAGAAAGAGAGAGAGAAGGGGCTTTGAAGGGGGACTAGAGAGAGGGAGGAGAGGGGAGAGAGGAGAGGGAAGAGAGGGGAGGGGGAGGGGAAAGGGGAGGGGAGGGGAGGGGGGGAGGAGGAGAGAGAAAAGAGGGGGGAGAGGGGGGGAGGGGGGAGAAAACAAAAAAGGAGAAGAGAAGGGGGGGGGGGAGAACATGGAGAGAGAGAAGAAGGGGGGGGAGAACATGGGGGAGAGATAGAAAATAGAAGTTTGAAGAGAGGGGAGAGACTGGATTAGCCCAACACTTGGATATACAAAGTTTGGGTTTGGGGGTTTTTAAAGGGGGTATTTTTTCCCCCAAAGGGGAATCCCACAAGGGCGGGGTTCATTAGAAAAATTTTAAGGAGACCTTTTTTGGGTGCCCAACCTAGGGGGTTTTCCCCCAAAATACATTGAAACATGTCCGGATGCGGTTTTAGGGCACCAGTTTAAAGGGACCCCAGAGAATCCAGGTCTTCAAGGGAAACGGACGCGGGGAACGAACCTTCCCTTTTTTACTGTTCATCAGAGACAGAAAAAATGGAGGGCGAGTATTACTCCAGGGGAACCACAGCGCGCCCTTCACTCGGGTTTCTCTTCCTTCTTTTCTCTTTTCGTCTTTTTCTCCCATAAACTCCCCCTTCAGTCTCTCTTCTCATTCTCCCTCTTTTTCCCTATCCTCCCTCCTCCACCAAAAGTACCATTAAACCCCGATAACCAAACCGCGGGCAGGGGGGAAAAGAGCAAACCCCACTGTGCATTAAAACCCAAACCGCGCGGCAACGCAACACGGATTCAAAAAGGCAGCCCAGGCGCCCGAGCGTGTTAAAGGGGACGCAAGTCACCGCAGCGTCGGGGACCACGCCCCAAAACAAGTGACAACAGTAATATTTATGTGTATAATGGTTTTTTTCCGTGTTTTATGTATTAATTTCATGCCCTTTTAAAGCTTTTAAAAACACAAACACACACCCAAACACACACAAAACACACACACACACACACACACACACACACACCCCACATATATTAAAATATTATATTTAAAAATATTTATTTTAAATTTTTTTCACTTATAACATTGCTTGCCTCAGAAAAAAAGTACTTTATTTTTCCAACAACGGTTAAAAATAATGATAACCAGAGTAAAGTGGAACAAAAAAAAGGAAAACAAAACAAAAAAGGTTTTCTCCTTCCACGTCTCACAATCATGTCGAGACCTAAGAAAAGAAGGCGTTCAGTGTCTCGAGAAAGCTTTCGCTCTCCGACAGAGGTCACAGGAGGTCAATCTGATTCCCCTATTATGATTGACTGCCAATTCATGCCAGACCTCCCCCCCTCCCCCGGCCTCCTCCCCCCGCCAATCGGCTTTCAATATTAAGCGTCAGATCGGCGATAGGTTTATGTCTGAAACGTGATCGATCGCAAAAAAAATTCATTTGTTGTTAACGCGCTTGTTTCATAGTGTAGCCCTCGAGAGCTGGATATTGATGATATTGCCTTTTTGATCGGATACAAATTCTGGGTTGTCCGCCAGCTCTCCCTGGCCCCGCGTGGCCTATATTAGGCATCGAGGCGAGGGATATCAACCTGATTCATAAACGGGAAGCTTATACTACATCAGCAGCGGAAGCTAAGCGAAACATGTCGAAGCTACTTTAATCTGCATCGCGGGACGTTTACACAACGTGTGCTATTAACATCTTTATATACATCTCCCTACCCAAAAAGAGAGAGGGAGCGAGAGAGGGAGAGGGAGCGCAGAGACGCGGCGAGTCTAGGCGGAGCAGAGATACTAGAGATGGGGACAGTGAAAGAGAGAGGGTCGGGAAGAGCATAGACGGCGGAAGATGAAGAGACTGAGAACAGCTCCGAGCCCGCGCGCTATAGATGTACTCGCAGATCAGCTAGAGCATAGCCGTCGGTATCTATCAAGCCATGCTAACGCTAGATCTCGCAGACACACCCCATATTATCTATCGATCAGTAACGTTGGCTTTCGCGTTGCTGATTATCAGATATCTTTTCGCAATTCTAAGGCGCGCGCTCGTTTGAGCTGTTGCGCAGACAGAGCACACCTACGTCTATCTCTTTACCCCTCCGCCCCTGCCTCTCTCTCCCCCCTCTCTACTCCCCTACTCCCCCCCCCTTTCCTCCTCTTTCTCTCTCTCTCTCTCTCTCTCTCTCTCTCTCTCCTCTCTCTCTCTCTCTCTTCTCTCTCTCTCTCTCTCTCTCTCTCTCTCTCTCTTCTCTCTCCTCTCTCTCTTCTCTCCCTCTCTCTCTTCTCTCCCTCTCTCTCTTCTCTCCCTCTCTCTCTTCTCTCCTTCCCCCCCTCTCTCTCTCCTCTTCCCCTCTCTCTCTCTCCTCTCCTTCTGTCTCACTCCTCTCCCTCTCCCTCCCCCCCCCTCTCTCTCTTGACAAACAAATACACGCCACCCATATACCCACCGCCTCACCCCCCCCCCCCCACAACACCCGCTCTTCCTCCTAAGCCTCTCGAATTTCCCTCCTAATCACCAGCATCAAGAAACACTCAATTAAACTGACTGAAGA